>NC_072740.1:77385742-77651802 GCF_026930045.1 Uloborus diversus
TGTACTTTTAAAGAAGACATATATTCATTTACGGTGGCTATCTTTCGAACTACCAATGTAAAATCTTCCAATAAAAACATGAAAAAAAAATCCCTCTTTCGAAAAACTTAGCATCCATAAAAGTTCCTTAGTTCCTTAGTTCATCATTGAAAAAGTGGTTTCTTAAAACTTCGAAACATGTCTCTCTCTCTCTCTCTCTCTATATATATATATATATATATATATATATATATATATATATATATATATATATATATACTAGCTGACCCAGCCACGCGTTGCTGTGGCTGAGAATGGAAATAATTTTTTACTCATTGTTTTTATACGATCAAATTAATATTTTTAACAAATCTGGAAAAAGTTCCGTTGATTTTAAATCTCAGGAAATTGAGAATAGTCGTTTTTTCCCGAAGTAGGAACTTATTAAATTTAGTAAGGAATAAATAAATTTTCTTTTGCAAAACCATTACTATCAATACTTACGTCAAATTTAGAAAAGTACACTGTAAAAACAATTCAGAAACAGTCCTGGATAAAATTGGGCAGCTGATGTGCCCAATTTCTACCATTAAGATACCTTTTAAAACCTGGAATGATTTCCGCTAAAATTAAGTAACACTTCTGAAATTATTTCGGAAGCCTCGTGAAAAATTCAGACATCTTCCCGTTAAAAGTCAGTCATGTTTCTGGAAAATTAAAGAAAACTAAGGTAGGTATGCTCTCTTGGCACTTTCCTGATTTAATTAGAAAGTTCCATCAGCAGTATTGCAAACATGGCCAAGTCAAGCAAGAATCGCACATTGTACTCGCCTGCAATTCTTACAAAAGAACGTCGGCCATACCTATTTGCTCCCTCTCAGCACTTAATCAGCATGGACGGGTCATACGCGAAACGAAGCCCATAAGCTTTATAAATAGGCTCAGTTAATCTTTGAACTGGAAGCTAGAAATATTTTTCACAACAGTGAGAAAACTGCATTCGTGCAACGTGTAGCAATTCAGAGAACTTTTTGACAATAATACTTGATTTTTCCAGGAAGTGGATAAAAACCACTGAAATCCTGAAAAGTTTCACGGAAATACTCAGAAACGTTTCGGAAATTTTTTGCAGTGTACTTTCTTTGTCCAATGGTGCAAAATAACTTGAAGGTGGTAAGTAAAGTATCAGAATGTTGAAATTAAGCATTTACCAATAACAGATTTTGTATGCATAGTTTATTCATGTCAGCCTTAACTATAGTTTTTCATCAATGACTTCTCTCAAAATAAACTACATAAATTGATACGCTATAAAAAAAGTGGAATTTTATGAATAAGGTAGATAACATTGATTTCGAACTATTGTTTCTATTATTTTAAATTATTAAAATTGGAAATTATCTTTGTACTAATTTGTTCACAATATTTTTGGTTAATTAGTCTTTTGCTAATACGAACAGATTTGATGGTTTTTCCACACATGAGCAGGTTACATGTAGCTGTCTCCATAGGAGAAACACCTATTTTCCAAGTCCAAACCGCCATCGTTTAAGCTTGAGATCTATTTTTGGTTATCGTGAAGGCAAAGCGAAGCGGAATATGAAGCCTTCTAAGCTGTGTTGGAGATTCTGACGATATTAATGGAATGCATGGGAGTAGGAAGATTCCTCCTTTATACTTTTCCGTTAAAATTAATGCTTCAAGAACGTTTCCGGTGAACTTTTTGATAACTATACGTGTATATTTGTAAAAACCTCGGTGAGTTTTAATTATGGAGAAGTTTATTTGGTGAATTATTTTTTAACAGGAAATTGTGTAGTGTCATTGCTGGTATATCCAGATAATTTAAAATTCAGTTGGAAACTTTACTGATTTGTTCTAATCAGCAATTGTATCGATTGATTTAAATGATTTCGAATTCCCAGGCAACAACTGTAGCATTTAAAAGTTAATTGCGTCTGCATCAACATTTTTTGCTGTCAAAAGTAAGCGATTACAGAGTCAGTCATAATAATAATAATAAAAAAAAAATATTCGGGAATACACTCTCAATTAGTTCACTTTTCGTCTCAATTGCAGTGCTGAAATTGTCGGGCTAATTGAAGTACTGTGTATTTTGATACATTTCAGTTTCATCGTTTCCAATACCCAGCAATTGCTTAGAAAATACTTTTATAAATACATCATTTTGCGTTTGTACTCGCATGTTCGTGGTTAATCGCATCATTTCGACATTACGCTATAAAAACGATTGTTTTAAACATCCGTTGTTTTCATCGGAATAACTGGTATTGTCTGCCGGAAGTCCCCAGACAGTATTCAGACAATAATACCTAAAAGTTGATCGTTGCCTTTCAAATCTTGCATAATCGTATGATGCGTTTCGAATTAAAGCTTTTTGCTCATGAGCCCTAGTACACTTATCCCAAACTATAATATCACTCTTTTGCAACACTACAGCCATTCCGCGTTTTTTTTTCTTTAATGTTACACATTGCGCTTGGTTTATTATGAATATCTAATAGGCAACTTTAAAACTGAATGTGCTGTTCGTCTACCATCTAAAAAAAGTAGCAGCAATGCCTGACGATGCAATTGTCACTGCAATTTTCTGTTGCGAAAGTATCTTTGCAAGAAAAAGCGAAAGAAAATAAGTGTTTTCCGCTTAAATTCAGTAACCTTCCAGACATTATCCTGAAATATTTTTGAAGAATTCAGCAGTCTTCTTGTTTAAAGCCAGTTATGATCCTGGCACCTTAAGAGAAGCCTAACGTAGGTTTAATAAAAAAAAACCTGGAATCTTCCTGCTTTTCCAACCACGCTCTCAAAGCATTAATGCAATCACTGCCAACGCTATGACAGACTCTCAAGCAAGTGGCTCGAATGTAACTCGTCTGCAACTCTTGCACAGCTTCGTGACACAGATATCTTTTCGCGCTAGCGTAGTCAATCTGGAATGATCGTCCTCGAGCTGAAACCGATACACCAAATAAATACGTTCAGTTAATCTTGATGCTGGTGGAGAAAAATATTTTTCACAACGGTGTGAAATCTGCACTTTGTATCAATTATGGAAACTTTTTGACAAATATAATTGACTTTCTCAGGAAGTGAATAAAAACCTGTAAAATCCCGAAACGTTATATGAAAACAATAAGCAACGTTTCGGAGTTTTTTAAAATTATTATAGTGTTTTTTGCAGTAGGTCAAACGTTGTTAGAGTTATATCGATTAATTAACTTACACCGCCATCTATTAACAATTTATAGAACTAAACAATTAATACACACTATTAATGTGTAATAAACATTTTATTTGCAATTAAAAATTATAAAAACCATCCTATCTTTTAAGTTGGATCAAATGACACATAGATATGAAATTTGAGAAAAATCGGTTGAGTAGTTACGGAGTTTACCCCGAACAAACATCGTGACACGAGATTTTTATATATATAGATATATATATATTTTTTTTTTACAAATATATGCTTATAACGCAGTAGTTCTTACTTTCTAGCTTAATGGTGTTTACTTATTTTTTGCTATGATATAGTTCGGAATAGAATTGTGAACAAAATGGAAGTGCTATAAATTGCAAAGAGACCCTATACAAGACTCGTTGTAATTTTGATTTTCTAAATTAATTTCTTTTTTTTTCATTCTTTCCTTTTATTATGTTTTAAAGCTGCAGTTTGTTAACATTAGATGTGAATATATTTGGGAACTTTTCGTAATTGTGATTTTTAACAGTTTTAAAATGACGCCAAATTCCTCATTCCGCTATGTTTTTCGTAATAAAACCTATTTAAATATTAATTTGAGGCTTTTGACTTTGGAAAAAAAAAAAACATCTTATTTTTTGAATTATTTTTCATTTCTATTACAATACATTTTTTTTTAATTTTTACGACAGTCAAAACCGTGTTGGGTTACAGCTAGTTTACAGCTAACTACACATCATAGAAAAGTTACCAATTATAAAAGAAACATTTAAACTTGCGTCCACTAAAAAATAAAAGAAAAAAACTTGTAAAAAAAATAGAAATAAAATTAAATAAAACAGTAATATTTTTTTCCCTACAACAACATTGCATATTCTTATTATTATCAGTCTTGCCTGATAGATTTCGACTCAGGCTAGTATAACCAAGCAGAAGCTGGAGGGGGTGCAGTTTGCAGCCCAAAGTGGTCTGTCAGTTTTTCGTCCTTCAGTAAGTAACTATTGCAATGTGAGTAAAAAACAAGTCTCTCTTAAATTGTGAAATTACTGATTATTTCAATAAAGGCACAATAACCACCAGCATTATTTTTCACTCAAATAAATTAAAAGAACAAAACTGTTTCCCCGAAGCGTTTTTGTTTCAAATATGGTAGATTGTCCAGAGAGCCTATTGTACAGTAGGCGACGTGAAAAAAAACATTTTTCATCTGGTTGCTCAGAATGCCGTTCTTAAGCTTTCGTCTGAACTCTTGTTTTCAGATCAGCTAAACACTCTCAAACTGAGTAATAATTTTGCGTCTGGTTCAAAACTTTCTTTTCCTAAGTCGGTTACTCCAATAGAGGAAACCTTTAGATTTAGTGCTCTCACTGCTTCTCAAAAAGACTCGATTAGGCATCTCACTGCCAATTTTAGCGAGTATGCTAGTTCTTCCATCAAAGGTTTGTATTCTGATCCTGATCTCGTTGTTTTTAAAGCTGATAAAGGCGGCCAAATTGTTATTCTTGACAAAAGTTCACATTTAAAGAAATGTAATAAGTTAATTGAAGTTGGTCCTTATGTGACACGTCACAAAGATCCTAGTATTTGAGAGGTTAACCTGATTAAAAATACTGTGAAATCTTCGCCCATCATCAGTGAGTCTTAAAAAAGGTCTTTAATTCCATCTGTCGCACACTGTGCCAGGTTTTATGCTCTACCAAAGAGCCATAATCCCGACATTCCTCTCAAGCCTACTGTTTTAAACATCGGCCCTGCTTCATACAAACAGTAGGGTCTGGTGGGGGAAAGTGGTCAATGGGGTAAAGTGGTCATAATTCAAATAAATGGCTATAGCTTGGAAATTAATGTTCGAATAAATGTGAAAATTTTATTTTAGGGAAGTGCATTTATAAACTATATTTTGAATACAAAATTTTACAACTGGCAAAATTTTATTTGGTAAAAAAAAATATTTGATGTAAATATGAAAATTCCTAAAATCTAAACACCTTTTTTAACTTCCTTGGGAAATTTTGTTTTTTAGAATTATGAACAGATTAACTGCACAGGAAGCTTCCTACATGTCTCAAGAACTCTTACTCATTAGCAGTTAGCTGAATATATTTTGAATAATTTGTTAGAACAATTTAAGTAAGATGGGGTAAAGTGGTCATAATATTAGGCTTAACGAATATTGTTCTTCTAAAGTCACTAAATCTTTAAGTATAGGGCAGATATAAATTAAATATTAATTTCACTTAATATGTATTGTTTTTACAATAAAGAGGGTTAAATATACGAGTATAT
The DNA here is from genome assembly GCF_026930045.1 of Uloborus diversus. Classification (NCBI taxonomy): domain Eukaryota; kingdom Metazoa; phylum Arthropoda; class Arachnida; order Araneae; family Uloboridae; genus Uloborus; species Uloborus diversus. The sequence continues at coordinate 77,391,231 of NC_072740.1, forward strand.
GCTTATGTATACGCATATACTCGTATAGGCACGTATATATACGTATTCACATAAATGCACCAATAAACACGTATTTGGATACATTCAAGTATTTTTTATCTATACAGATATACATTCGACTATACACGTATATTCCCGCTTATATGCTCGTATATATATATGAACAATTATATACTCAGGGAGACATGTATATACGCGCACGTACTCGAGTAGACACTTGCATACAAGCATATGATATACATGTATACAGGATGAGTCTAAACTCTTGGTCAAATTATTAAAAGGGGTTAGACGGGAGGATAAGAAACAATAATCATAAGAAACATCCAGAATCAAACTCAAGGCTGACGCGCTACATGCACGCAAAGCCAGAAACTGATGGATGCAAAACATGTCACAAATTTATTACACAAAGACAATTTTACACAACATTTTAGGTTTTAAGAAAATTGTAAAGTTATTGATGAAATTTGCGGCCAGCAGCTGTAATACATGCATCGCAATCACTCCGTTGCAATTACGAGACTTTTGAAAAACTTTCGTCAGTCGCTGCACCTTCGTTGCGATGCGTGTATTAGAACTACTACAGGCCGTAACTTTTAACAACTGCTCTAAATATGTCTTAAAAACTAAAATGTCGGGTAAAATCAACTTTGTGTAACAAATTTGTGACCTGTTTTGCTAACGTCAGTTTCTGACCTTTTGTGCATGTAGCGCGTCAGCGACCATAAGTTCCTTATGATTCTTTGCTTCTTATTCTTCCCTTTCACACCACTTAGATTTTGCAAAAAATCTTGGATTCATTCTGTAAGCATACGTGTATATTAGCAGATATACCCGTGGATATACGTGGATACATGTACTGGTGTATACACGTAAATGCACGTATATACGTCTAACAGGTATATAATCGTGTTTACACGTAAACATACGAATATACTAGTGCTTTCATATATATTTACGTGAGTAGACACGTACAAACACGCACTGGATATATCCACGAATTAACTCGTGTATACTCGTATAAGTATGTATGTACACTTATATATGCGTATATACGTCGACTGTACACGTATATACTCAGGTATGCACGCATATACTCGAGATACAAGCGCAAAACACGCATATGATGTTCTTTTCTACGCTTTACTCGCATATACACCTGATGCGTATATACTCGTGTATACACGTATACACTCCTATAGGTAATCACGTACACATGCGTGAGTATATACGTGTATACACGTATATACTTGAGTAGGCATGTGCATGCATCTGACGTACACATGTATCTATTTATATATAAACATGTTTACTCATGTCTACACGACACGTATAGTAGACTCGTGTATACCCGTATATACTCGTACATATACTTGTAACTATAAAAATAACCGAAATATACAAAAATTAGGGTTATTTGTAACGGTTTTGCAGTTTTTTCAAACTATGACCACTTTACCCCATGCTATGACCACTTTCCCCCATCCCATGGGGTAAAGTGGTCATAAATACAAAGGGAAATGAAAGTGATACAAAACTACTTAAATTCAATATTTTTTTCCTGAAATGCAACGTACCGTGTTCTTTAATAATGCAATGTAAAATAACAACAAAAAAAGTTGAAGTGTTTAAAGAATTTATTGTTTTTATTATCCACATAAGTTGAAAACCTACGATTTTATGACCACTTTACCCCACCAGACCCTATTTACTTTCCATCTTTTCTTCTCTTTTGGTTAGCAATTCTATTACTGTCAGAAATTCGGTTGATTTTGTTCAAAAGCTACGTTACTTTAAACCTCATGGCTTAACGATGGCTTATTTTAACGTGACATCACTTTTTGCAAATGTACCGGTTATTGGTGCATTGGATTGTCTCAAACTGAGACTCCAAGAGCATCATTTTTCTAGTTTTGAGATTGATGAACTTGTTTCCCTCACTCGTGCTTGTCTTAAGAAGAATACTTTTGTTTTTGAAGGTGCCTGAAGGTTTAGCAATGGCTAATCCTTTGTGCAGTATATTAAGTGACATTTATATGCACTATTTTGAGGCTAAACCTTTTGAAACCATAACGTGTCCGTTATATTGCTCGTGATGTTGATGATTGCTTTGTTTTGCTCCGCCAAAACCAGGTTGATAATGGCCTTTTACAATAAACACTTAATACTATCGATGCAATACGCTATTAAAATGGAAACTGACAATTCTATTTCTTTTTTAGACGTCTTTATTACTAAAAGTAATGACGATTTAACGACTTTGGTGTTTTGTAAGCATTTTGCTGTTACCCTACCTCCTCACAAATGCACTTCTCATCCTCCAAACCAAAAGTTGGCGTCTCGTGCTTTGAACATCTGATCTTCTAATTCTTTAAATGCTGAGTTCTCTTATCCAAAAGCTGCAGCTTTCGATTGTGGATACTCGCCCAGCATTCTTGATTCGATTTATAATTAGCTAATAAAACTCTCTCATTCTAGGAAGGTTTCTGCTTCCAAAGCTGAAAATATTAGTGTTTTACCTTATTATCCAAAAGTCAGTTATCAAGTAGCACTTGTTTTGAAGAAGTTTGGTTTCGATACTACTTTTTCTCCTGTAAACTATTTACAAATTTGAAGCACACCATTGATTGTCATAGCAACTGGGTCATTTATAGCCTTTCCTGCAAGTGTGGACTTGCTTATGTTGGTCAGACTAAACGTGCTCTCAAGCACCGTCTGAAAGAGAATGAAAATTATGTTAAACATTAAGAACTTGTTCGTTCTTCCATCGCTCAGCATTGTTGAACTTCTGTTATCTGTATTTGGAAAAATTCAGATTCTCCAGTCAATGATTTTTCCAGCACTCCATTTTTTACTGATAGAAGTTTTAAAATTTGCTTCTTCAGGTTGATCGTTTTCCTAACACCCTTTTTGTTTCCAGGCTTTTGATTGGTTGTCTCTTCTCCTTACTGCTCTCCACGGGTCAATCTGATTGGTTGGTTGTTCTCTCTTGTCATGAATTCCTATTGGTTGACCTATTTGGTATAAATACCGGTGTCCATGTGGTTAACGTTCAGTTCTGCTATACTTTCTCGTTGTGTACTGATTTTTTTGCATTGATGAAGATGCTTCAATGCAGTCTTGAAATAACTATATGTTGCTCGTGTTCATTTGTGCTTTATTTACGTTGGTGTTTCAATTTAATTATATTGTAGCAAAAACCTTATTTTATCTTTTTTCATTCAATTTAATCAGGTGTAAGGAGTTATTAGAAATAACGCACTATACATAATTAAGTTACTTAATTGCAGTTAAAGAATCGTCTTCTTATTAAAATGTGCATAAACTTTGAAATTTTCAATGAAAAATACAAATTTTGCATTTTTTTATCACATACTTGTAACTTCGTATACTAAATTTTGGTTAATTTGCCTCTTGGGGAAAACTCATCTCCTATTGTTCAAAAGCTTTTTGATACTTTTGCATCTCATACCTAAACCACATGGGTACGACAATGATTGTTTTTTTCTATATTTTAAAGTATGAACCAAACCATCAATAGAAACGCTATTTATCACATGAAAAATAAAATTTTGATTTTTTTTATGAATTATGAAATTAATATTTGAAAAAAAAAATTGCTGATTTTACATTACACTAATTCCTTTTTTTCTGGATGTAGTGTTGATAAAAATGTATGCTACTTTTTTAGAAATAATACATAGGATATTAATCGAAAATATGCGTCAATAAAGGGGAGAAATTTACTTACTACTTTTCACGTGTACACGCCTCTAAATATGTAAAAAAAATATTTTTGCTATTTCCATTACTTTGAAAAAATAGAACGGGACTGTCAATTGTAGAACTTAAAATATAAAATTGTATTCAGAACTGTTAATACATTCTGGAGTTCCTACATAAAAATGCATTTTTTACTTTTATTTCTACGTAATATGAAGCATATAGAAAGCAATTGTAATGAAGTTTAGTTCATTTATCTAAAATCAAATATTTCTTATTTTTATTAATACTTGTTTCCAAAAACGTTTAAAGTACCTTGCTTTTTATGTTTTTCTCACACTGTAAAAAAACTTCAGAAACGTTCCTTTAAAATGATGGGGAAGCTGGTGTGCCCAATTTCTGCCAGTAACACATCTTGCAAGAAACAGGAAAGTTTTCCGCCAAACGTCGGTAATTTTTACGAAATTACCCTCGAAACTTTCTGAAGAATTCGGAGATATTTCCAGTTGAAGCCAGTCATAACTCGGGAACCTTAAATAAATATTAGGTACTTTTACTGTAAGTGATTAGACCTTCCTGATTTATAAAGAAAGCAACAGAAGCGTTCACACAACCATGGCCACAGCTAAGACAGACTTGCAAGCGCAAGCAACACCCAGGCATCTCCCGCCCCACAGGATTGCAGCTATCCAGTATATTTTGTGCTCCTATTGGGGGAGGGGGCAGACAATTTCAATTATTTTCTCCTGTTGAGAGGTCAGTCACGCTGGGCGGGCCGACGCACTTAATAAACGCGCCCAGTTAATTTCTTAACTGGTAGCTGAAAACATGTTACATTCGTGCAACTTACAAAAATTCAGGAAAACTTTTGACAAAGATGCTTGGTTTTCACAGTAAGTATATAAAAACCTGTGAAATCCTGAAACGTTTCTACGGAAATAATCAGTAACGTTTTGGAATTTTTTACAGTGCAGGGAACAATAATTTTTAATGTTAATTAAAGCCTACTCTAGGTTTGCAGATTTTCATATTTCTCTGTAAAAGGTCTCATCCAATATTTCCAATACTATAATTCCATTAAAAGCATAGGAACTACTTACATAATAATCCTCATTGCGAATTACCTCTCTTTGCATGGATGGTAAATATTTGACAAAGAGCTTTTAAATCAAGAAGTATGTTGAACTACAACAAGTAGCGTTCATTTTTTAGTACGACATAAAAGCAAGAATTCTAATTTGTATTGTACTGAATCTTCTTTTTTTCTCTAACTGTAAAAAAAAAAAGCTTCTTCGATTTTGTTTACGCACAAGGTATCTCGTAAGGGCATATGCATGTTATATTTAAAAAATGTATTAAAATAATAATAATAATAATTTTAAAAATTTACAATTTAATTTCGCCACTTTCTTGGTGTATTTTAGTGCAGTAAGTGGTCTGACACAATTAAAGCTGGTAATGATTAAACTTCACTTTTTCTTATTTTCCCCCATTTGGATAACGACTTGTCACCGTCGTTTCTTAAATAAAATAACTTTACAAAATAATGTATATCTATGTCAGCTATTTTCCCTCATTGCGACTGTGGAATATTGTGGGAAACTTTTAAAGTCGTCAGAGCTAATTCTTTTAGCAGCATCCATTATGATTTTTCTTAACCTTTTTTTTTATTGCAACTAACACCATGCCATAGTTAGGACTGACATATTCTTGCATGAAGTAAATTGACCCTTTTTTTCGATCTTTAAAATAAAAAGGATAGGAAAACCAAACGTCAACTAAATCAGCTATGTCAGTTGCTTCCTGGTTTCAAGAAAACGGAAGTAATGGGATAAGCTCATAGCTGTCTTTTTCAACGATAGGTAAAGTACCATGTACTTAGTGGTTAAGATAAACGCAAAAAAAACCTTCTACTAATTTAACGATTAATTACAGAAAATTAAAAATAATGCTTTTTTTTGGAAGTAACCTGTCAAAATGCTTGACATCTTTTTTTTTCTTTATTTGCTCCTTAAAAAAGTCACTTTGTTTAATTAAGAACTCAACTGTAATTAACGTTACGTTTTCTCCTATCTCTTTTATGTCTTATACTCTAATGGATTTTTTCCGTTTCTTATATTCATAGTAAAGGACATGAAGTTTAATATTAATTTTTAACAAAATGTGACTTCTAACTTTTATGCCCGCAATTACCTAGAAACTGTAAGGTTCATATAATACAAGAACCGAAAAATAATTGCTATAGCTAAATGACTGAATGGTCAATTAAATCAGTATTGAGATATTCAATATAATAAATTATATGAGTTATTCAATAACTGATAGTTAACTTAGAGAAATTTCATGCTGGAGTGAAAAAAAAAATAAAAAATGTGGTCTTTTTCTTTCTTCTTATTGATGAAATATTACTTAATGTAAAAATGTCAACAAAAAAATAATATTAAAAAAAAGTACAAGTTACTTTCGCCAATTTCTTAGTGTATTCTAGTACAGTAAGTGGTCTGACACAGTTAAAGCTGGTAATGAATAAACTTCACTTTTTAAAAGGCCGAGATTGCAGTAATATTGCTTTTAATTTACATTTTGATAAGTCCATTAAAGTAACTTTGATATTGAAAGAAGCAGCCGCAGTTTATCCCTTGGAATTGCATTTTCTTACACTGATCTGATATTAAGTGGGTCCGGGACACTTTTTGAAATAATTTTACTAAACAGTTAAAGCTTTGACATTTTTTGCACTGTTTCACCATCTATTTCATAAGCTTAAATACTAAAATATAATTTTTTTAATTTCAATTTTAAAATTTTTAATGGGATTTCTTTAAATTCCTAAAATTTATAATATTCTTGGTCAATTTTCAAAATTTTTAAAAAGAAGTATGCACAAATGTCTAAGCTTTAATTTTTATTCGGCAATTTAAAAAAAATATTAATTCAATAAAAAATTGAAAATATTTGAAGAAAAATTTTTTAAAATTCGAAACACTTTAAAAAAAAAAAATCACATTTTTTGCAGTAAAAGTTTTTTTTCTTTTTTTTTCAAATATGCCGAATGAAAATTAAAGTAAATTTTGAAAAAGATATGCTCCAAATTTCATTACTTTATATCTGTCAGTTCCTGACTTATACAAGTTTGAATGTAAAAAATCGAGAAAAATTGCGTTATGGAGAAAAATGCGTTTTAAAATTTTAAATTTTAATGTAACATAAGTTTAATGTATGCATCAAAAATAATTATGTCTTTCGTTCTAATTAAGATAGAAACACGATTCAAACGTCCTTTTAAGTAGAAAAAAAGGAAAAGTTTTTTAAATGATATTTTAAAAAAATGCAAAAATGCGATTTTTGTGTTCCAGATCCCCTTCAGTACATAAGTTTCTTAAGCGTGAGTCAAATAAATGTTGATACTGAAACTATATGTAAACTAAAAAGTAAGCAAATCATTTTTAGGAGCAAATATCGCATTTTCTTACCTTTCTCGAAAAATTATTTAGCACCTATAGTGATAACCTAAGGCCTACGGCTAAGAGGTGGGGTGCGTGCGGAGAAAAGCACCTATAGTGATTATTTGTTCGGTCGGAATCCAATTAAAGGAATTCTTAAGCTAGAAAAAATACTTAAAGCAACTATCTCAAAGCACGAAATCTTCTCAAAATAGTTTCTCCAGAATTTCCCATGTTGTTTTTTAGCTGTATGAGATTGTTGCCAATGTGCATATATTGAACTTTATAAAAAGTAAAAAAGTGACACTCCAATCAACTTAAAAATGGACAGAAGAAAAAAATCATCACTGAGCACCGGGTTACCCATTCATTGAAAAATGGTTTTCATTGATGAGTTCTTGGACGTACGAAAATCAGGATCACCCCGAACGCAATTTTTTCTGAGAAGGGAATTTTTGATTTCATCGAATGAACTCCGGATGATAATAGCAAGCATACACAAATACTTACATTCAATAAGAAGAGACATAAGTATCATTAAAAAATTAAATAACTTAAAAAAAAGAAAAAAAAAAAGACTTCAAGATTGCAGTACTGAATCCAAGTTTTCCAAATCTTCGTACAAACATTGTCAAATAAGGAACATTTTTGGGAGTTCACAGTGACCTCCCGTGGCCTCCCATCAAGGTGCCCCTGATTAAAAGTAAAACAACGATGAAATTAAACCGAATTTTAACAACAGGAGTGAGGGGAAAAAACGAACGACGAAAAATAATCACCAAAGGATTATAATGTTGAATCCCTCTTTATCTCTCTGACATGCACAAACGCATCTTAAACCTGAAAATATTCGCTTAATTTTTCTTCAAAATATTTTAAAGTATCAAAAATATGCATACAGCAACAGCTTACAAGAATTGTACTTAAAAAAAAAAAAAAAATAGAATGCTTTTTATTAATAAATAAGTAAAATACTTAGAAGATAAAATTATTTTTCACGTATAAAATATTTATCTGCAGAACTGAAGTTGATTTTTAATGTCAATACGTAGTAGGGGGAATATGAATATCTTAAAAATTAGTATTGCATAATACAATGTCAAATCAAATACACGATCTGAAAGGTAACTTTAATATATTTCTTTCTAAAGCAAGGAAACATTTCATGAATAAAAATACTTTCCACTCTTTTGATTTCTCTAACTGCTTCACAACAGAAAACTTTACTATGGACGTCAGTGGCGGTCTGTTCAGCGGTCGAAAGTTCAGCTGTCAATTGAACCACTCACACCATCTGTGTTCTAGATACAAGAAAAAAAAATCTAATTTGATAAATGATGCCTGTCGTCACAGATGACATGTAAAGCGCTGTGTACCTATGATGGTAAAGCTGAAGAGCAAAAAATATTGCATCGATTTTTCGATTAATTACAGAAAATAAAAATTAACGACTTTTCATCCGTAATTCTATCGGAAGATTTATTGCTTTTACACCACACACTAATTTTGGAAATGAAAATTCTCGTTAATAAAGAGCTTAACTCTAATTAACTGCTTATCTTCTTTTCTGCTGTTTCAAAATATTTTTACACCAAGAATCTTTCTTGCTATTTCCAATTATGATGTCTGATTTAATTGTATCTAATTAAAAACTGAAACATTATACTCATTTTAGTATATGTAAAACTCAGTAGAAAGAAACTTCAAAATGCCTTTATGTAGCCTACCATACTTATTTGTGTATTTAACTCTACATCTGCACTTGTAAATTATTCCTTTCATTTTAACTTCAATATCTTTCTATCTAGCTATCTAATAATAAAGATATTTTAATGCTGCTATATTTGCAAAGTAATACACTGTAAAAACGATTCAGAAACGTTCCTGGAAAATAATAGGCAGCTGATGTGCCCACTTTCTGCCAGTTACATATCTCGAAAAAACCAGGAAAGTTTTCCGCTAAAATTCAGTAACCTTCCTGAAGAATCCAGAAATCTTTCCGTTTAAAGCCTTTGTGTCTCTGGATGTTCAAACTTATCTCTGGTAGAGATAATATTACAGCTTGGCACCCTCCTGATTTATCAAGACAGTGATAAAAGCAGTACTGCAAGCATGGCCATAGCTAAGCTAGAATTGCAAGCAAGTATCTCACTTGCTTGCAATTCTGGCAAAGCTACGAAGTCCATACTTATTCGCTCCCTTTGTGAGTGTAATCAGCATGGACGAGCCGTAAACGAGCTGAAGCCGATACACCTATAAATATTTTCAATTAATCTAAAAACTGGGAGCTAAAAATATTTTTTTTCAGCAGAGAGAAGTCTGCTTTCGTGCAGCTTGTAGCAATTCAGGAAACGTTTTGTCCTTGATACGTGATATTTCCAGGAAATGGATAAAAACCATTGAAATCCCGAAAGGTTACACGGAAATAGTCAGTAATGTTTCTGAACTTTTTTACAGTGTAGCATATATTTATTTTTGTACTTTAATTGTTTGATACATAACAAGGAGTTTGACTTTTTAATAACTAAATTAATTGTAACTTGATAAAACAAATGCTCAAGATGAATGAGATAAACTTTGAAACCCTCTCATTTTTGAGCAACTTCGCTGCCATTAAAAACGCTCATCACATGTGAGAATGCGCAGTTGTGATGAAAATAAATCAATGACTGCGCATCGTTTTATCATAAATAATATATCTAGTTAGAAACATAATTTTTAATTATCAAAAAAGAAAACGTTTCGAATGATACTTTATTAGTTAGCTTCTTCAGAGATTAGTTATTTTTTTCTTTTTAAACGATTGTTAACAATACCACTCATATCATGATTTCTTCGTGTGAAAGACAGGTAAGATATTTATATATTAAAAAATATTTTTCGCGGCTTTTTATGAAATGAAGGAAATAACTTACATTTGCACGCCACAAGGATAGGGAAACTCGCGAGAATTAAAGAACAGAAACAAAAACTTCTACCGAGGTGGTTTTTTCTCTGTTGTTAATAGAACCGCTGAAATAAAACGTTACTTTTTGGATAAATACACATTTCACAACTAGCAAGCAATTTCTTTTACAAACCATTATCAAAAATGCACAAGTACGGTTTGATATTTGGTCAAAATGAAATTAGCTAAGTAGTTTTCTATCCGAAAGCTATGCTGCCATCGAAAAGATAAAGGAAGTAGCTGCAAATTTTTCATTTTTCTTTTTTCCCGATTTTTTTTTCATTTGTTTTACTTTCGCTTGATTGTGCAAGCAAGCTTACTTGTTTTCAGTTGAAAATAAAGTGCGGAAAAAACGACAGATTACAACGTTTCACTATTGTTAGTGGGGAATTTAAACTTACTTTAAATGTATCGAAAACTCATTTCTGTAGATATTGCTTATTACATTTCCAAGGCAGTATATGTATAAAGGCTTGGATGTTTTTCTGTTGCTGCTGCAAACAAACTGAAGCATAAACAATAACATCAAAGAAACTGAGCTATTCTCTATCGGTTAATCGAAAACACATCTATTCATTTTTAACGCTTGTATTTTTATTTTTTTATTTTCATATATTTTTTAACAAAATATTTTAATTTTCATTTCAAAAAATAACAAATACTGTGAACAAATATTTAAAACTAATGCATATAAATGTCCTGCTTCAGATTTCTCAGGTTGCATTGCTCAAGCGTTTTTCAACAATTTATTTTTCACGCTGAAGTTGTTGTTTTTTTCTGTTCAATTTATATCCAAACAAAACCCAGAACTAGTAAATCCAGGCATTGTTCCAAAACTCTACCGAATACGAATAAATTTATTTATCAGTCTTTGTATCGAGTCGCCTGAAGCACAATTTTGTCTTTTTTTTATGGCTCCCAGGGCTTTCATTTAAGTAGATCTACGTGTATATGGGGAGCTTTAAGGACTTGAATAGAAAAAGGAATACGAGATCTAGTAGCATCAGAATAAGAATCAAAGCCTTAAAACACAATTGTATGGATAACGTTGCACATATAAATGTGGGCAGAATAGGCTGACAATTGATCAGATGTAGAGGATTTAACCCAGATCTTTCTAAGGCCTAGCTAAAATCTTTAGATATTTGTAAACAGTGCAAAGATTTCAGAGAAATTTCTGGCGTTGATTTAATATCTAGTTTCAGCCATTCAAATGAAGATAAATCTGAATCGCGAAATATTTTGCTGTAATAAGGTAACTGAAGCTAATGCATGTATTTAATAAAATTCTTGTACTAGAATCTCAGGTCACTTTGCTAAAGCTCTTTTTCATTAAGGAATACAAATCCTTCTGTAAGTTTATTTGAAGATTAAGAATTTCGTTTTATTAAAATAAGAGATTAGACCTCTAGATTTCTCTTTAAAAATATTTCTTTTGTTTGTATTATTTGAAATCTAAAACTAATTGCATAAAAGGATATTGAATTAATTTTTGCACAACATTTTATTATTTGAACTTGGTATTCTATTTGAAGTTTTCAATTTTAAAATTTAGTCGTGCACTTTAAGAATATTATAAAATAAACTAGGACAAGTGCTATGAAAATCTGAAAGTTCTAGAAATTTTTGGATCACTATATCAGATTTTATAGCGTTTAGTGATCGTTACAAGTGTTTGAAAATACATCTATATATATAAAAATCTCATGTCACGATGTTTGTTCGGGGTAAACTCCGAAACAACTCAACCGATTTTTATCAAATTTCATACCTATGTGTCATTTGGTCCAACTTAAAAGATAGGATAGTTTTTATAATTTTTAATTGCAAATTTCATATTAATTATGCAATAATAGTGTGAAATAATTGTTGGGTTCTAAAAATTCTTAATAGATGGCGGTGTAAGTTAATTAATCGATATAACTCTAACATCGTATGACTTACTGCTAAAAACATTATGATAAAAAAAAAAAAACTCAGAAATGTTGCTTAGAATTTTCATATAACGGTTCGGGATATTACAGTTTATTATTCACTTCCTGAGAAAATCAACTATATTTTTCAAAACGCTTCCTGAATTGCTACAAATTGCAGATTTCAAACCGTTGTGAAAAATATTTTTCTCCACCAGTATCAAGATTAACTGAACGTATTTATTTGGTGTATTGGTTTCAGTTCGGTGACGGTCAGTCAATGCTGACTCAGCTCCCAATGAGAGCGAAAAGATGTCAAGATCACGAAGCTATGCAAGAGTTGAGTTGCATTCAAGCTGCGTGCTTGAGAGTCTGTCTTAGCATTGACAATGATTGCATTAATGCTTTGAGATCTTAGTTAAAAAAGCAGGAAGGTTACAGGTTATTATATTAATTCTACGTTAGATTTCTCTGAAGGTGGTAGATTCATAACTGACTTTAACCAGGTAGAATTCTAAATCCTTCAAAAATATTCCAGGATAATTTCTGGAAGGTTATTGAATTTAAGCGGAAAACATTTATTTTCTTTTTTCCGCCAAGAAATTTTCAATATCATTAATTCTTGCAAAGATACTTTCGAAACAGGAAATTGCAGTGACAATTGCATCGTCAGGCATTGCTGCTACTTTTTTTAGATGGTAGACGAACAGCCCATTCAGCTTTAAAGTTGCCTATTGGATATTCATAACAAACCAAACGCAATGTGTAACATTAAAGAAAAAACGCAGAATGGCTGTAGTGTTTCAAAAGAGTGCAATTATAGTTTGGGATAAGTGTACTATGGTTCATGAGCAAAAATCATTGATTCGAAGCGCATCATAGGATTCTGCAAGATTTAAAAGGCAACGATAAACTTTTAGGTATTATTTTCTGAATACTGTCTGGGGACTTCCGGCAGACAATACCAGTTATTCCGATGAAATCAACGGATGTTTAAAACAATTGTTTTCATAGCGTAATGTCGAGATGATGCGATTGACAACCATGCGAGTACAAACGCAAAATGATGTATTCGCACATGTATTTTCTAAGCAATTGCTGGGTATTGGAAACGGTGAAACTGAAATGTATCAAAGTACATAGTACATCAATTAGCCCGACAATTTCTGCACTGAAATTGAGACGAAAAGTGAACTAATTGAGAGTGTATTATCGAATAACTTTTAAATTCAACAGTTGTTGCCCGGTAATTTGAAATCATCTAAATCAATAGATACAATTGCTGATTAGAACAAATCAGTAAAGTTTCCAATTGAATTTTTAATTGTCTGGATATACCAGGAATGACACAACACAATTTCCAGTTGAAAATTAATTCACCAATTAATCTTCTCCATAATTTAAACCCACCTAGGTTTTTACAAATATACACGTATAGTTATCAAAAAGGTCACCGGAAATATTCTCGAAGTAGCAATTTTATTGGAAAAGTTTAAAGGAGGAATCATCCTGCTGCCATGCATTCCATTAATATCGTCAGAATCTCCAATACAGCTTAGAAGGCTTCATATGCCGCTTCGCTTAGCGTTCGCGATAACGATAAATAGATCTCAAGGCCAAACAATGGCGGTTTGGACTAGGAAAATAGGTGTTTCTCCAATGGGTACAACTACATGTGACCTGCTCATGTGTGGAAAAACCATCAAATCTGTTCGTGTTAGCAAAAGACAGATTAACCAAAAACATTGTGAACAAATTAGTACAAAGATAATTTTCAATTTTAATAATTTAAAATAATCGAAACAATAGTTCGAAATCAATGTTACCTACCTTATTCATAAAATTCCAATTTTATAGCTTATCAATTTATGTGGTATAATTTGTGAGAAGTCATAGATTAAAAACAATTGTAAAAACAATAGTTAAGGCTGACATGAATAAACTGTGCATACAAAATCTGTATATTGGTCAGTGCTTAATTTCAACATTCTGATACTTTACCAACCACTTTTAAATATTTTTGCTCCATTGGACGAAGTAAGTACACTGCAAAAAATTTCCGAAAAGTTTCTGAGTATTTCCGTGTAACGTTTCAGAATTTCAGTTGTTTTTATCCACTTCTTGGAAAAATCAAGTATCATTGTCAAAAAGTTCTCCGAATTGCTACACGTTGCACGAATGCAGTTTTCTCACTGTTGTGAAAAATATTTCTAGCTCCCAGTTCAAAGATTAACTGAGCGTATTTATAAAGTGTAGGGCTTCTCCACCCATGTTGATTATGTGCTGAAAAGGAGCAAATAGGTATGGACGACGTTGCTTTGCAAGAATTGCACTCGAGTACAATGCGCGATGCTTGCTTACAATTCTTGCTTGACTTTGGCCATGTTTGCAATACTGCTGATGGAACTTGCTAATTAAATCAGGAATGTGCCAAGCGGTTATACATGCCTAAGTTTTCTCTAATTTTCCAGAAACATGAAAGATTTTAAACGGGAAGATTTCTGAAGTTTTTACGAGGCTTTAAAATCAACGGAACTTTTTCCAGCTTTGTTTAAAATATTAATTTGATCGTATAAAAACAATGAGTAAAAAATTATTTCCATTCTCTGCCACAGCAACGCGTGGCTTTGTCAGCTAGTTAACAATATAGGGCTTAAGTTGGGACCATTTAAAGGGTTCGCTAGAACCGGAGGATCGTTTTATCCCGGGTGAACTATAGGGGATTCAACTGTACGTTACAATAAAAAACTAATGTAAACAAAAAATAGACCTCGTGATTACACAATGTAAAAACAATTTAGAAACCTTCCTAGAAAATAATGGGCAGCTGATGCGCGCCCAATTTTTGCCAGTAACATATGTTACAAAAACCAAGAACTTTTTCCGCTAAATGCCAGTAACCTTCCTAAAATTAGTCTAGAAACTTTCTATAGAAATTGGAAGTAGTCTTCCCCGTTGAAGCCATTCATGTCTCCGCGATTTTCCTGAGTTACCACAGAGGTTTCTTAAGCATAGACGCAGCAGTGGGCGAAACTAGCGTCAGGTAGGGGCTCCCTCGCCTCGCAAAGATGCAGCTATCCAACCCTTTCATTGGGAGCTTCAGACGGCCCTTCGGTGAACTAAAGCCGATACACTTGATAAACACGCTCAGTTAATCTTTAAACTGGTAGCTAAAAATATTTTTCTCAGCATTAAAAGGTTCGCATTGATGTAACTTGTAGCATTTCAGGAATCCTTTTTGCAAACATACTTGATTTTACGTGGAAATAGATGCAAACCTGGGAAATCCCAAAATTTTCACTGAAATAATCAGTAACGTTTCGGATTTTTTTTTTACCGCGCATAAACTCAAGTGATAATTAACTTAAAATTGTCAATTTTCTTCCCTTATTAACGAAAAAATGAAAGCAAGGACTTTTTGAGATAAAATCACAAAATTCAATATTAATTGTATGCGGATTTTTTTTTTTAACGAAACTAATTGTTTGATTATTAAGTGGTTACAGGTGACATTTTTACAACATTTTCATCTCAATATTCTTCTCGGTTTTTCAGTCTTACAGATTTAAAACAGCGTGTCTAGTATCCTAATTCTGTAAAGTAAACTATTTCATAAAAAATAGATATTGTGCATATTTTAGCTTGCAAAATGTTTACAGAGGCAGTGAGAAGCAAAGGGATGCAAGTGGACATTTTGAAGTTTTGAGTAAAACCCGTTTAAAGATCGGACCCTAGGTAGGCTTTCATTGATTTTTTTTTCTAAATCAAGCTATATACCGGCACCTACCAGGGCTACTAGTACTATATCTTGCTCCAAGACAGAGGAGGGGTCCACTTACCATTTGTACTGGTTGTCTCCAAATTTTTAATTTTGCCACTTGCATCCCTTTGCTTCTCACTGCCTCATTTCTCTTTTTATTTAATGTTTACAGAATCGATTAGCTGATCACTTGTAAGCTGTAGTATCTAGTGCGTGAACTTTATGATCCTTCTTGAAGATTTCAAAGCACATATTACACATTTATTAAGATGACCGGTGGAAAATATACCTAGTGAAGCTATATATATATATCAGAAATTCAACTCTAGAGGTTTAAAATATCCAGGGACGGTAATGCAAAACAAAAAAAAAGTACAAACAAACAAACAGTAAGTAAAGAAAGTTAGTATAAATTCACTGATAAAGAGAGAGAGAGAGAGCTGAATTTTTATTTCGCAACGGTGAGAAGTTCGCATTCGTGTAGCTTGTATCTTTATAGCGTATTCTGAATAGAGAATGAACATTCAAACACAATTTCATGTGCAATCATGGAAAAAACAGCAAAACAAGAAAAAACGAAACTTTCTCAATTCTTCGGCTCTTTTGTGGGCTGGAAAGAAAAAAATGTCAAACGACTTGGACACAGTAGACTAGGCCAGCTTAGTTTACAAGATCACGAGCTCGTCACAAAGGTGTAAACTGAAAGCACACCTGCCATATTGAGATAGGGGTTCTTTAAAATTTTCACTTAACTTATCGAAAAAAAAAAAACTTATGGGAAAATTTGAAATAAATAAATAAATAAAATAATAATAATTTAATAAGCTTAAGGAGATACATTTTGTTTATAATTTTTTAAAAATAATTAGTCACATTAGTGAAAAGACTACTATTCACAACTCTGCAAATAATATATAATTCATTGTTTGCTTAATATTATTAATAAAAATAACGACCGTGCTTTACACCAATATATTTGAAAGAGCTAATAAAAGCCACTATACTTGAAATGGAAAAATTACAGCAAAAATAAGTTAATTTTTAAAAATTAAGTTCTGGTCACAATATGATTTTTTTTAATTATCAAGGTATAGTTTGATCTTATTTCCTTTCAAATCGGAGAAAAATGGTTCATTTCTCATAATTTGTCTGAAATAATAACGACTGAGAGTTTACTAGAATCTTTAAACTTATAAAGTAATGATGAGAACCAACTCTTTGAAACTAAATTACACTTATCTGCAAGTCCCAAAATTCGAAACATTGGAAATGAGAACGGTCTTAATCCTGTATTAATACTTCGAGTTGGAAGCAGCTTAAGTTGTAGGGCGCACACGAAGACGATTTCATTTCGATACATTCTTTTCTAATCATTTCTAGGAACTATTTCATCTATTTTTAAGACGATACCACATAACGAATTCTATATTGTAGATACGGTGTGGCTCTTTCATAAGGTGTGGCATCGTTTTAAGTGAGAAGATTTTCTGTGCCTTTAATCCAGCAGAAATCTATGTTGGAAAGTTAGCTGGGAAATTCGGGAATTATTGATTTTATGTGTTTTTTAAAGTGGCACTTGTCATGCGATGGCTTTGAAATTCTGATTGGCTAAATTTTGTATGACGGAAGTGACGTAGTTGTTTTGAGTGACGAAAAGTCGCACGTGCGCTCTTCTCGCTTTCTTTCATTCTCGTTGCCTGTGTCGGCGTGTACTGCGTTGAGTATAGCTGTTGGTTTTCAATACAGCATCCGTTGAAAAAAGTGTGTACAATAAACGGATTTTGAATATTATGAAAAGAGAAGGCAAAATTGGTATCTGTATATATTAAGGGTAATCTCTGGGAATAGTCACCTTTAAAAAATTTTTCTCAATATGAAAGGTCATTCTTACAGAGTGACATAGGATATAATTTACGCATGTTTGCTACAACACTATAATTTTAAAAATAATAACTTACCTTGACTACCAGTTTATGTTTCGTATTGTTGAATTCTTATATACGTAAAACCAAAGTGTCTGGCCTGCATGTTTGTGCCTACATGGCATGTATTTTAGGGAGATGAAATCAAGATGAAAACGTCTGCTAATGAATTCACTTAAGTGTATTAAAACTCATGATTGCAAGCTAGTGAATAAGCTCGCTTTCTAATTGCGTACCAAGCTCAGTACCCGATCAGCAAATTGCCTGTGACACCAGGATGACCTTCAAAACCAGGAAGACACATTATTGTTTGCGGCATACGCAGTGGAACTGGAAAAAAATAATTAATTTAATACTGGTGAATAATTGATATGGCTTTTTACGATGGTTTCTTTACGAATTTTTTTGAAGTGGAATGGCATTTTCGGATTGGCATTCGCAGTATGTTTACAAATGTGTTCCCAACATGTTCTCAAATGTGCTCCCAATATGTTCTTAAATGTGTTCCCAATATACTTTCAAATGTGACCCTAATATGTCCATAAATGTTACTCCAATATGTGTTGAAATGCATTCATAAGCTTTAATTAAACAAAGATCCTGAACAGAGCACATTCGGTCTACTTTCTTTATGATGGAACTTAATTCGAGTCACATTTCCTACAAGAAATGAAAAAATACTTTTAGGCTAAAAATTACAAGTTTTAGCTCATTGTTCATGTGCTAAAATATGGGAAGATTAATTTTGTATTTTTATCTTCCACATGTAACTGCATTTCTATTTTATGACGGAGCACATTCGAAACACATTTTAGTACACATTTAAGGCAACTAGAACACATTTTTCTGATTAATAGTCTTCCAAACGTGATCCGAATCTGTGTTACGACAGTGTACACAGCAGCGAACTTTCTCGATTTGGTTGAGATACGATTGGATTTTGATGCCTTCTCCAGAAATCCCACAAAAAGAAAAAGTCCACCAAATTTTAATCACAACAACGAAATTCCCTAAAGAGAGATTTTTCAGTGATTAGAAAATTTAAAGAAAAAATTCTACAACGAAACAAACGCGATCGCAAAAACGAAACATTTTTCTACACAAATATGAAAATTGTAAATATTTGGCCATTTTTTGCTTAGTTTAAACATTTTTGCTCTTTTTACCTGCTGCAAGGAATACATATCACCACTAATAAGAATAAACAAACTTATACCTATCTTAAAACATTTTTTTAAAACCTAAATGTTGAAGTGTCATTTACTTCAGAAAAGTATATATCAATTTCCGTATTTCGGGTCCTGCCAGATTTCCGAACACCGAATGTCGCTTTCTATGCAAACTCAATTTAAGAAATATCTACTTATATTTTTAAAATTCCTTTTATAGTCACATTTTTGTAGTCAATTCATTCATTCAAATTTTCCCTAATTTTACGCATAAGCCTCTCAATATTTAAGCTTCCGATTTTGATAGCTATCGCGTAGATTTATATTATGACTTTATTGGGTGCAGATGATATTACATTAAATGTTGCTATCTTGTAGGAATTCAAACGATAGCTCTCCCTCATTTTTACATAGTATGAGATAAAACCAGGCGAAGTCCAATCGGTGTTTGGTAGACGACTAAGATGGAAATATATTTTATAATTCATCTTATATCTTAGTGTTTTACTTTGCTTTTATCTTCTTTATTTTTTCTTATGCAGGGCAATATTAGATTTTTTTTCTTAAAAAAAATAAATAAAATAAGAAATAAATAAATAAATAAAATAAAATGCGCATTTCTGCTACCCTGGTATTTTACAATAATAACAAGCGAAATATTCAACACACATTTTGTAAAATCAGAAAGAGCTCACCAGATATTTAAAAAAAAAATAAATAAAAAAAAAAAAAACTCATCCAAAAGTATTCCGTTAGGTTACGTTTATATTAATGTGAATGTGCAGAATGCAATTCCGTTCAGTCTTACGTCCGTCATTGTATTGCTTATACATTAATGAGTGTAAAGTAGAAAATCTTCTAGCAGTTGTTGAAAATGCCACAGGTAAAAGACACAGAATTTTTCAAAATATATAAATGCTTGAACCCTATCGTTTAAGCATTCAATGATTAAGTAAATTCCAGAAAAAGGTCCTGTTGAAAGATCGATGTCGCAACCCATTTTTCTCAAAGCCATTGCCTTCTGCTTCGATTAGGTTTTGGAGTCCGTTTTAACTGACCAAAAAAAGTCAGCTCACTGCAGGTATTTACAAACCTTGGCGTTCCAAATTCTCATACATAAGGTTGCTAAGGAAAAGCACCACGTAAATCACAGTAGGCACACTCTAGCTTCCTTTTGCATATGCTTTAATTCCTGAATAGAGCTATAGTACGGTGCTGGAACAGAAATCATGCTTAAATATATATTTGAAACGATTTTATTTTCTCCTTTGTTCCTATATATGTTATTTCCTCTATCGAAATATTTTCACATGATGTGTTACATATTTAAAAAAATGAATAACTAAACATTTCGAGAGGAGCTGCAGCCTTATTAGCCCCCTCTAAGTACGCCAAAAGGCCAATCTTTTAAAATAAAAAAGATGACAAATATTTTAACTTGCTAAGTACCGCAGCGGAACTTTTCAGAAAAAAAAAAAAAAACAAAAAAAAAAAAACGTAATTCATAATTTTGGTTGCACTGCCCACTCCGAAGAGAAGGCGCTCTAGAACATCAATTAGATGTCTTGGTTTCTGTACTACGATTTAAAGTTGCTTAATCATTTATTTAAATTATGTGAAAAATCATACCAGTGGTTTTCATACTCAAGAAAAAAACCTTCACAGAATGCTTTTATGTATTACTAGCAGCCTGTCCCGACCTTTTTCGGTTTAAAAAATTATCTATCTTAAATAAAACTTGCTCAGGTAATTTAAAATTTAATGATATTCAACATCCTTTGTTTCGTTTTTATGAGGTTTTTAAACAAATTGATTTTCCTCATTTACTGATCAAGAGAGACTATCATAGATTACCCACTGAACAGTAAAATCTTAAGGTATGTAACGTTACACTACGTATAGTTGTACAGTCATAGAAGAAAAAAAAAGGAAATACTTTAATTATTCAGATATTATACATGCTAGAAAGGAAAAAAGGTGCCATCTACATAATTATGTTTATACAGCAAAGAGCAGCCTTGGTACGAAATTTCATTGCATTCCGCGCAGTATAACAGAATTTATTACCGAAAAGCGATTTAGGGACCGTCACCACATTTTAAACGCTACTTTTAAGGTCACGGTATATCAATTAACGGAATCTAAACAAAGGAAAGTTCGAGATTATCCAGCTCAATTTATGATTTTTTTAAGTTCTCTCTTTTTCTCTTTCGTAATTCGACACTTTTTGGCCGATAATGTTGCGCCACAAAGCGATTTAGGATGGAAAACTTTTTTTTTTCTTTATAAAACAGTTAAAATATTTACTGATTTTTGTCTGTCTGGATTAACCTTAGAAAGACGGATGGGGTCTGGCTGGTCCCTCGAATAGATCGTTGTTTAATAAATCGGATAATGACTAATTGAAAGTAATGGAACTTTTTGACTTTTCATAACATGAATCTATTGAATTGCTTATTTAATCATTCAGCCGTTAGCCTCATAGAAATGTAAATATTGAACCTTTTACCTAGAAAAATGATGTAAATATGTTTGATAAATGTATTGCACCTATGTTACTGGTTTATTTAGGAATAAATAGAAGGTCTTTTGATGTAAAATGGATTTCGCGTTTTTAATTTCGCAGAACATCGGAAGAAGTTTGGGACATCGCATACAAAAACATCAGAAACATACCACACAACGGAGGAAGACGCAGCATTAAATGGATTGGTGACTAGAGCAAAGCAAGGCCCATTTATTTCGTGAATTTTTTTTAAATACATCAAATGACAAAGTATCAAACTAAAAAATAAAACAGAAACAGGAGAATATAAATACCCTTTAATGAGCAAACCTTTCATACTCAAACTTTATTTGGGATCATTTGGTTTTATTAATTAACACAGTGGGCAAACACAATAGTTGTTCTAGCGGCTTTTTTGTAATCAAAAAACGAAAATTTGTTTCAAATCCAAATTTTATGCGAAAGATCACAATGCGTGGTATTATTAAAAAAGCGTAACACAATCGGCAGTTTTAGTTAAACATGTAATGGCTCTTAAAAGCAATTTAGGTAAATAATTTCCCAATGCTGTTTCTAGCAACGAGATTCGAGATGGATCCAACCCGTAATTAAAAAAGTCAAAAGATATTTTAGCTTAAACCAAGGTGAACCGAAATCAGATTTTTTGTCACTTCTCGGTTTTTGTAATCTTTGCACTTGCATACAAAGCTCAGCCTTGCTTAATTTTGTCTTGCGCACCATATACTTGTAATCAAACATTTTCTATAGCATCAGGCGATAGACTGTCCCACCTGCAGTAAAACTACACGCAACATACCTACCACCGGGTTAGTCTACACAGAAGATGCAATTATCGTCTTCATTGTGGATTTGGCAATCTGGACCCAGATCTAACCGTATTGGAGGCAGAAGTCATCTCATTGAAGCTGAGAGTGCGAACAAACTGGTAGGTAAAGTAAATTTATCTGCTGTATGTTTACGGCCTCTCGCTGGTGAGGTGAATTTTCTTTATCCACCAGTTTGTTGGCACTCTCAGCTTCAATGACATGACATCTGCTTCAATGTTCGTTCATTTCTCGTTCAGGACTGTTATGTCCAGTAGAAGAGCCACCGCAGTCGTCGGACTTTGTTCTTCTGCTGAGATAGCGAAAAAATTTATACGTATAAAAAAAAGTCATTGACGTAACTCTCATGTAGAAAAACCACGTTGCTCTTGGTTTGCTCATTTTTTTTGTGATCAACTATGTTCTTTTTTTTTACGAAGACGGAACTGTCATAATTTCAGTTTTAAAAAGGTATACGGTCCCCTAAACTAGGAAAAAATGAATTTTTAACCATAGCGCGAAAACTACCGAATATTTTGAGCTCAAATTTGGGGGTTCCCACCATAAAAGCTCTTCTAGAGATTGTTGTTCTATTAAAATTTAATATGGTTTCCGATCATATTTTTTTTCAAAATATATTATCATAATTCATAAAAAAATTTAATTTACGTTTTAGCCGTTGTAAATGATGTTTTTATTATTGGGTCGATTTATATTTTGATATAAAAAAGCAATCTTTGCCGTACCTAATCTAATTATGTGTTATGTGTTATGTGTAAAAATATCAAAATACGCTTTAACGTTACGAAAGGGATTTTTCAAAACTGAGGCTAGATCAAATTAAACAAAATTTTGAATACAAAGTTAAAAATGATTGCTGATCACAAATATACGATAAAGAAGCGGGATTCTCGTTGAAAATTTTGAGGTTGATGCTGGTTTTCTTATGAAGACGACCCCTTAGCAACAATTTATCATCGTAATTATGTCGAACACATTATTCCTTAAAAAAAAAGAAAAACTTAGTGTCAATAGTCTTCAAATACGAACGAGTGATTTGTTTTTTTTTTTTCTATGATTATGTTTGAGCTTCAGATTTATGATGGTGATGCATAAGAAATTTTCATGGGTAAATTTTAATCACATAATTAGTAAAAGGAAATATGCATGGACAATGAGAATGCCTGGATTATGAGCCAACTGACCTGCTGCTGGTGCTGTAAGAGCAATACTCTAAAATATTAATCATGTTATTCCGCAGTGATTTTTATTGAGATCCAATACCCCAATGCATAGCTTAGGCAAATTAAAGTTGCGCAAACGGACTCTTATAGTTGTTCTTAAAATACAGAGATTGAAAATGGCTCCTATATACAAAGATACGACTTTAATTAGGATGGAAGTACTTCTTCACGCGTTCCTATATTGCACCACAGGAAGAGTATGATGAAAATAACACTTAAATATGACGGTGACACCTTATAATCTTGTCTCAACCTTTTTGATCGCTGAAGGTTCTATCTACATCTTCTATAGCCGAACGGTGGCTCAGCGAACATTCGTCCTACAGTATCAGACACCCTTTTGAAGAAGTTTTCTCAAAATGAAGAAGTTTTTCTTATGGAACATACGGAGTCCTTCTGGAGGAGACATTTAAATTAAATAGAAGAGACGTTTAAATGTGGAATGGTCAATTTCTCTACCACTGAGGAAAGTTTGGCAATTCTATAAAAACCATTGCAAAACCAGTCTGCTTGATGATCGTTTTTTTCTAGTGTAGAATTTATTAAGTTTTTCCATTCCCACGGGGTATGCCGATAAAAATTAATTTGCGTTCCTGGTTTTGAACTTTATTAACTATTGTGACATAGGTGAGACTCTGATCAGGTAATGCACGGGTAGGTGATTAGAAACAAATTCATTCAGTAAATTGCAATTATTTTCTTGTTTCCGTTGACTCTCTTTGGCGATGGCAAACATAAGAACCCTGTCAAGTTTTCACTTCATTGACTTGTTTTACCTTTTATTTGTTTTAGACTTCGGTTTAAATCGTTTGACATTAATCGACAATCATAATTTGCGATGTGTCATCACAAAATACCTGTTTTGAAATGCTGCCATGAAGCAACAGCATTTAAAAGTTGACACAAAATTTAAAATTATTACAAACAATTTTCTGAGTTTAGGAGCGGAGTTACAAAGTTACATGCATCACCCAAGGTCTGTCGTCCTCTATAAGACCGAGTTCTATACTTGCTGCTTGATATGTCGGCAGCACCTGTCCATTAACTGTTAAGAGACTGGAAAGATGCTGGACCGCAAAAATGTTCTAAATGAATTCTTTAGTGACAAAACTCCAAATAGCTAGTAGGATGAATATTGTATATTCTTCCAAAAGGTGAGTCTTTTTCAATTCCGGGATGCCTTTCAAACTATTCCTATTCTTATTTCTATTCAGAGTCACAACTGACTACAACTGTATTTATGTCGAGGACTGCATACTAAGTGCCTTGCCTCCATTATTTTATATACCGATAGAAGGCAGCACCATCACCGGATCGAACAGTTAATGAGAATATAGAACTAGTCTAGTAGCTAATAGCTACCTGGTGCTAGCACCCCCAGAGGTATCGTTTAGGACATTGAGACCACGAGCATATTTCACGTCGCCCAGTCCCCTTTAATGACGACGGTGGGTTTTCGACCATCGAGGTTCGAACTCAGGATCCTCCGGCCCCGAATCCGACACTCTACCGATCGGGCTACCACGGCCCCACCCTTTCAACCTCTTGTACTCGATTTCTTCTACAAACTTGCTTCTTCATATGCTTATACCTTTTTTGGGGGGGAATTTCGTTCTGCTAGGGTATTTGTAAGCTAATCTCTTTCGTGTCTAATGTTCATTGACTTATTGTTTAACTCTTAACTTTGAATGTACGATAACTATGTGCAATTACTCTTTGACTTAAAAAGTTTCTAAACTAAATATGTATACTTATATTATAAAGACAGGGAGCTGATTTTTGTATGTTTATATGTTCGAGGTAATCTCCGGAACCATTGCTACTATTTGAAAAATTATTTCACTACATGAAAGATAAATTCTTACTGAGTGACATAGGCTATAAATTATGCATATATGTATTCATAACATTTTTTAAACCAATATTTTGTCTTCGCTACCAGTTTATGTTTCTTAATGATTTACTCATATAAACGTAAAAACAACGACCGATTGCGCTGGAGTTGCAGTAACAGAGCGGCGAAAGGTGAGGGATGGAACCACGCGAGGGAAAAAATCCCGTGGTTGGCGAAGAGCCGCCGAAACCTTAACATGCATTTGAGGCTGTATAGGATAAAGTGTATAGTATTCCATCTAGCTTGGACATTGCAAATCAATTAGAGCTACCGAATGTTTATATTTCAAAATTTATCTAAACGAATTATACCTGAGATCCGCTTCTGGCAAATTAGTTTTTTAATTCAAGTAGTGCAGATAGACGATATTAATTCGTGTTCTAAAAGTTGTAATTTTACATTTCGGACTATTCTTTAATGTTTTTTATTCATACTAAAATCAAAATGAAAAGCATCTGCTAAGGCATCTGCTGCACTTAAGTACATTTAGTTTAGAAAATTCTCAACAAAAAGAGCAGCAATTGCACATAAGTACCGTATATTCAAAGTTATGAGTTAAAACAATGACAAACAAAGAATATTCGATAGGAAAAAAATGACAAAGAGGAAAAAATTAATAAAAATTACTTGAGGAAATATTCTTCATGATGACCGTATTTAAGCATTTAAAACGATGTAATTAAATAATATAGCTCACAAATTTACTATCACAAAATATCAGAATAAAATGCCAAAAAAAAAGAGAGGTCTTCCGAAGAAAGCGAGTAAAAGAGGTTAAAAGGCATCCTGTAATCAAAAACCCAAACCTCTAAGTAGAATATACAATATTCATCCTACTAACCAGTCAGAGTTTTGTCACCTAAGAATCATTCAGAACATTTTCGTGGTCCAACTTATCTCCAAAGTCTTTTTACAGTTAAAGGTCCTGCCAACCTATCAATTAGCACGTATAAAACTCGGTCTTATAGAGGCAGACAAAACTTGGAAACTAACTTTATTTAATACATGTAACTTTCTGACTCCACTCCTAAACTCAGATAATTGTTTATAACTATACTAACTTTTACGACAACGTTTAGATTCTATTACTTCAATGGCAAACATTTAAAAAAAATCTCTGTGACGAAATGTTGCAAGGAGAGCGTCAGCAGAAATACTAAGATTGTCGTTCAATGTCAAGCGATATAAATCAAAGTCTTATTTAAAGAACAGAAATAATTTTCAATGAAGCGGACACCCAATAGGGGACTTACATTTGCCACCGTTCTTAAGTTCTTAAGTTCTAATAGCCAACTCAGTCATTTCCAGCCGAGGATTGCAGTTTCGTGCTTATCAGCACTCATCAGCCTCTCATAGGAAAGCAGAAATACATGGCGGTGTATTTCATGTATTTCTGCTTTAGCCTTGGCTATTGCCCCCCCCCCCGGTAATTTACTGGATATACCATGACTTACCTTCAATCCTCGAGTTGAACCAAACCATTGCTTCGGTCACTCGTCTGATCTGCGCTAATTCTATATTAGCTACCAGTTTGTTTGGCACTCTTGGCTTCCTTAAGAGGTTTTCCATCTCCAGCTCAATCATTTTCCTCTGACGGGCTGATGAGTGCTAATAAGCACGAAACTGCAGTCCTCGCCTGGAAATGACTGAGCTGGCGGTGTATTTCATGAAGACTAGTTCTGTTCCTTCTCAGTACAAATCGAATCTATGTTTTGAATCTTCGTAATAGGTTATTTTAAGCCGTTTTTTTTCGGGTAAATTAATATTAACTTTATAATTTTGCGAAGTATAATTTGAAGTTTTAATAAAATTACGCGAAGTGTTACTGAAGTAACTATAATATTTCATGACACCAAGTGATGTTTTATGTGTCTAAATGTAAAACACGTGATATGAAATGCTATTTTTCGATAAAATAAATACTTCAAATGCACTGGTTTGTTTCTGGAACCATGAAATAGCTGGGATAACCGCACATAAACGGGATAAGAAACTCGAATTTCTTAGAAGAAAAAATCTCTCATGCACACGTGAATTTATTCTAAAGGCTTTCGCACCCCGTCTGCTAAAGTGGATATTCGTCTTTTTTATAGCTCCCCACAGTTTCATTTAAGTGGATCATTGTGTGTAGTGTGAACAGGTATTTCTTGAATTTAGAGAGAGAGAATAAAAATACTAGCTATAATAAAAAGTGAAACGTACAAGGCTCTTACCGTAATGGAGAATATGGAGACCCATATAAGCTTTTAACTTTCTGAATATGTTTATATTTATTACTTATTTACAATTCTCCTAGATTTAACCGAGTTGAAAAATAATCCATAGCTGAAATGTATTTTATTTTTTAATCTATCACTGAAATATATTGATATCATTAACTTTTAAATGTATGCATTTAAAAATAAATGAGATGTTTCTCTTACTAATAAGCTTTTTAAAACACATTCATTACCTTTCTAAAACAGAAAATGACTTTATATTTTTACTGAAATGACAGCGTAAGTAAGAAATATTTGTTTAAAGTAATGAAGTTCAAGTTGGAAACCACTGCACACTATCAACAAAACAAAACACAGTCGGGTATTTTCATCCAGAACTTTTTACTTTTTTATGCTTCAACTTAACGAACTGTTTGCAGTCATTAGTGAGTGTTAATTAAGTGCTTCAGCCTCGCTTAAGAATAAAAGCAACAAGTTTCAAAACAGCCTCCGGATACAACGTCAAATATTTCCATGCATGTTCAACAGTTCTTTATGCATAACTTGGTATACTACAAAGAAAGAAAATCCCTCCCTTCTTGAGAATCAAACAATCCCGCTACTAGGCAAAATTTGTGAAGATGAAAATCGATAATCAGGAAAGTTATTACTAAATATTTCGCCAGTGGGAAAGATAATTAAAGCAGTCAAATAGCAGCTAATGATTTTGGAGCCTTGCAGAACATAAAAGGAATGCCTTCACTTCATATGTTCAATAACGATAATTAAAATATTCATAAAGGATTCTTTTATTTCTAAATGACCGGCAGCAGCAGTACACTTAAAGCTATGCTTAGTTTCTCTTTAGTTTCGTAGTGTGAGGTTGTTTTGTAATGGAATTATAGCCGGAAGGAATATTATGTCTTGTAAACTCTGTTAGATCTAATAGGATTTGTAGGTAATATTTTATGGTTCCTTGGGTGTGTGGATTGAGTGAATTTCGGAAAGATTTTGCACTCATTTGAATGAGGAAGTTGTCAGGCTGGAAGTAATTTCTTACGTAAGACAAAAATATGCAGTTAGAAAAATTGCAGTTGAAAGTTAAATTTCAAATTAATACTTTATTTGTACTTAAGAATAATTTACATTTTAACTGTGGTGAAAAAACATATTATGAAAAATTAAAAATAAAAAAGTAAAACGTTTAAAAATTTAATCATTAATGCGACAATCTGAATTAAGATTTTTTAAAAAGTTAATGCATTTATAGTAGATTATCTTACTTGCATGCTCGAAGCTTTATTACATTTAACAGTATTCGTAGTTAGTCCAGTTTTGTAGTCTTGAGTTGTGCTGTGATGAAATTCTCAATAACTGTCATTAAAATACTCTTAAAGGTTTCGTTTATTAGTTTCTTAATAACCAGCAGCAGTAGTACACTTAAAACTATGCTTAGTTTCTCTTTAGTTTCGTAGTGTGAGGTTGCGTTGTAATGGAATTATAGCCGGAAGGAATGTTATGTCTTGTAAACTCTGTTAGATCTAATGGGATTTGAAGGTAATATTTTATTGTTCCTTAGAAGCGTGGATTGAGTGAATTTCGGAAAGATTTTACACTCATTTGAATGAGGAAGTTGTCAGGCTGAAAGTAATTTCTTACGCAAGCCAAAAATGCGATTAGAAGAATTGCGAGTGAAAATCAACTTATAAATTAATATATTATTGTTGTTTAAAAATAATTAATTTTTTCTCCTGTCGTGAAAGTATGGGTTTTATGAAGAATTAAAACTAAAATAATACAACTTTCTGTAAGTTAACCGCAAAAGCGACAGTCTGAATTAAGATTTTTTTAAGTTAACGTATTTATAAAAAAAGTAAAAGTGTAAGTTTATTTTACTTGAATGCTCATAACTTTATTACATTTAACACGGTTCTTAGTTCATCTACTTTTGCAACTTGAAGTTGTGTTGTGATGGAATTCTCAATAACGGAAGCTAAAATATTCTTGAATTCGTTTACTTATTTCTGAATGAAAGGCAGCAGTAGTACATATAGAGCTATGCTTAGTTTCTCTTTAGTTTTGTAGTGTGAGGATGCTCTCACTGTAAAAAAAAAAATGTGTAAGGCTACGAATATTAATGGGTGTAACGTTACACGAATTCTAGAGTGTGTAGTATCATTGTATTAAAAACTGAAATTGTTGGAGACACGTTGACTACGGTTACCACCTGCAGTCAGCAGATTTCAAAGCACATGAGTAGAGTTCAGAACTGTTACACTGTAAAAAAATTCCAAAAAGTCACTGATTATTTACATGGAACGTTTCGGGATTTCTCGGGTTTTCATCTACTTCCCCGTATAATTAAGTATCTTTGCAAAAAGGTTTCCTGAATTTCTAGAAGTTGCACAAATTTAGACTTCTCACTGTCGTGGAAAATGTTTTTAACGACCGGTTTAAAGATTGAATAAACGTGTTTAAAAAGTATATGGGCTATAGTTCGATTGCGGTCCATCCAGGTTGAATCGGCTCCCAACCAGAGCAAATGAACCTTTGGATAACTGCAGCTTTACAAGGCAAGAATTGCAGAGTTCTGCCTTAGCTCTGGTCATGGTTGCATTAATACTTTTGGAGATTTCTTTAGTAGCCCAAGTTCTAATCAATTACATTCAACCTATCGAATTTCCCTTGCAAGTGCAGAGATAAGGGGCACCAGAAAATTCTGGTGTAACCTTACGCAGAAATTACTGAAACGTTACACTTTAGTAACATTACTATGGTGTAACCTTCAACAAGCGATGAGGAACATTACACCGGTTATATATTACTCTCTCTCTCTCTCTCTCTATCTCTAGTATTCTTTATTTAATAAACGAAATTCAAATTTGATACATCAGTATATTTTGAGAATAATTAAATTTCTTGTCAATAATAGCATAATTTCTAGTAAATATGTTACAAGAGATCGAAAATACATCAGTCTGTTTAAATAAGTCGTGTAAAATGAGGGTATAAAAGTTCTCAACATAATATAATATGATAAAAAATATTCAAGTAACTGCAGATGTGTATTTATTTCAAAAAGGAGAACGAACTTTAAAATTGTTTTTTTTTTTTTTTTTTTTTTTTTTTTTTTAAATTTTTCGTTTTAACCAGATTTATTTCGTTGTCTTTTATCATGTTCTCGTAAGAAATAGAAGAATTTAAGAACTTAAACTTTGTTCAATCCTTAAAGAATATTTACAACAAAATCTAATTAAAGTAAAAATGACCTTTCTTCAAGTTCTTAGAGAAATGACAATCATTTCGCTTTTCTTGTTGATGCTTGTTATATCTGATCTACAAATAATCAGACATCTTTAATTCTTGCATCAGCAAAATCTATTTTCTTCCAGGCTGTCAGGTTCAAAAGTTAAGGTACACGTTGCCATGGGCGACGGTTGGGCATTATTGCCTGTAGCAAGTCAGCTGTCAGTTTAGTTGGTGATCACGTCTGCTTGCCTGGACACAAAAAAGTGGTTAATGTGACAACCGGCTTTTTTAGTGACATGTAAATTATCATGTATCTTACCGTGAAAGATAAACGCAAAAGACAAATTTATTACGTTTTTTGCTTAACTGCTGCCAATTTGGAATATGAAGCAGATCTTTTACGTGCATGTTAAAATATATAAAGATTATCTTTTCCGCTTAGGTAATGATTTATTGTTTGTATTTTAAACAATCTTCATCTTCTAGATATGTTCATATTTCTTACTTTGAACATTAAAAGGCAATTTATTTATTTATTATAATATTTAGTTTTGTCTAACCACAGTTGTCTAGTCAAATAAAACGCAGTAAATGGTTCTAATTCTGAAGGTGAATAAATAACAGGACAATTTCTGTAATCTTTTTATAAGTTTGACATTATTTAAAAATATGTAAATGAGTTATTTTCTGTGACAAACGCGACACTAATTCATAGCTTTTTCTTCATTAATAATAATAATAATAATAATCGACTTTTGTCATAAAATATTTTTCCGTAAGGAATTACATTTGGAATGTTTATATGTTAGAGTTAAGACAAATTAAATTGGCAGTAGAAGCAAAGATATAGGCACCTTTTTAGTTTCTTATCAGTTGATATCTGGGAGGAGTTTAGCACAATTTTATTGTTTTCTTATGGTTATTAAATTGTATTTTTTCTTTATCATTCGGAGTTGCTCATAAGGCTTAACCTAGAGAGTTCTTTTAAAAGTAAATAAAGTGACATTTTCTTTAATGTTTTTGTAAATTTGACATTTTTTTTTTCATTTAAAAATGAGTAGTTTCGTATCTTTCAATTTTAATTCATTGCATCTTTCTTACAAGGTTATGTTTCAGTAAGGAGCCAATTGATTTGAAGTAATTGTAAGTTACTGTAAATAATTCAATCCCAAATGAATCAGACAGTGAAGGAAAAGCTGCGGGTGACTTTTTAGGTTTTTAGGAATTATAATTTCAGAGAATTAAGCATCGTTTTAGTGTTGTTTCAGGCTTTAAAAATTTAATTTTTCTTAAACGTTCGGAATTTTTGTTGCCTCTATGTTTTGGTTCAAATGGATATCAAATATCACACTTGATATCATTTAAAAAGAAAACAAACACATCCAAAAATTAATTTGTGCACTGAATTCATGTAAAATACACACAAAGGTGTCATTTACATCAAAACTTTTTTAATCTTCTAAAAAATTGGAAGAAAGAAAAACTTAGCTGCTTCCATTAATCATTGAGTACAGGATTTCTGGGGTAAATGAAATCAACTAAATTGTAAAGTGAATAAAATATGACAACGTGTATAAGTACAAATTGAGAATGAAAAAAGGTTAAAAAACCAGCAAACAGCTGTTTCGGCACTCTAAAATACAAGTGCCATCATCAGTGCATTAAAAACGAAGACAGGTTCACCCGACTAAAACACAGTCGAGGCGAACAATGGATTTCCATTGTTCGCCAATTATTAGACGCGAAATTTCTTCTCTTAGTCTTTGTTCACCAACAGTTTCCTTTGAAAAATTACCACAACTGTTGTGACAGAGTTTGTTTCTATTTACCCAATTTTTTCATTTACCCCATGCTTCCATTTATCCCAACTGTTCCTAAATAAATAAATTCGGGCTTTTCCGGATTTATTGGTTTTGTCTATAACAACAAACCTCTCCGCTAAAAACCTTAAGAGTGGAGGAATGTAAATTTTGTATTCGCAAAAGATTAAAAAAATTCGCGGAGCTATGTAATTAAATTTGAAACTATTTTTCATTGCGTTTACTTGACTCACATTTTTTAAATTCAA
The DNA here is from genome assembly GCF_026930045.1 of Uloborus diversus. Classification (NCBI taxonomy): domain Eukaryota; kingdom Metazoa; phylum Arthropoda; class Arachnida; order Araneae; family Uloboridae; genus Uloborus; species Uloborus diversus. The sequence goes on from NC_072740.1 coordinate 77,424,094, forward strand.
AAGATTCAAGTGACGTACCAAAACTCTCGTTCTACCCTTTGAATTGTATGGCGTTGTAATATTCAACTCAACAAAGAATAATAAAGGGGATAGCGAGATTGATTCTGCTACCGAAAGAGCACCCACAGCAACATATCATCTATATAAAAGTTAATATAGTGAGCATCTGTAAATTTTCATTTTTCAAATATATACAGCATAGAATGTGCTTTTTCGTTTCCTTGAACACTGGTATTTTCCGAAAGTACTCAGGATACAAATTACCTGTATGTTTGTTTTGTTCTCATAAATGTATCTGAACGGAAAAACGATATTTACAGATTTTAATCTAGCTTTTAGCTCACGTTTTACAAGGCTCCTGATTAACAAAAGAAGAAGAAAAAAACTCCATTTAGCAGGTTGAGCAATTTATTCTTGTTCGAAAAAAGAAAATATTCTTAAAAATAACACGGTAAGTTATTTAATCCACATCTGAGTGTTATTAAAATTTCTTTTCATAAACCTTTGCGCTTTAGAAAAGCATGTTTCAATTTAGTTTATTGAGAGATGGTTCATTTACTGGTTATTTTTGGAGTTTAGATAGGTCAATATACATTTGCATTTTTATCAATATTTTATGCGAGGACAGAGTATTTCTATATGAGCTGTGCTGTGTCTTGAATAGTTTTCCTTCCTCCAAGTATACCTCAAAATTTACTTATAATGGTTTTTTGTTTACTGCAGGAAAAATACTGAAAAGTTATAAATATTAGCAGATACATCATATGCAATTTGTAAGAACGCATTCTTAATTGTTTTGCCGTGGATAACGACAATAAAATAAGAATAAAAAATGTATTGAGCTAACTATTATAAAAAGTATATTCATTTCATTTACGCCTAAGTTTTGATTTGATTTCTAAAATACAGATTAAGTATCTAAATAGAATTTTATCAGTCCAGCATTGAAAATAAATTTCCTCATAAAATTGGCATAATTTATGTGACTATATCATTTTATCCAAATAAGTACGTTTTATTTTCCCGCCATCTCAAATATTGCCTTATAAATATATTTATCGCTTGTCTGTCTTATATGAGAGAATCCTTAAGGAGAGTCAGTACCCTAAATCATTTCAAAAATTTGATTTTTTGATTTTGATGTATTTTGAAATTCCATTTCAGTATCTTTTTAGTGATACAAACTTCTTGATCGTGTTCATATTAGAAAAAAGTTAAAATAAGCTTTAAAGAAATGTAAACATGTTTTGATGAGCTATGATTTTCCCCTTTAAATTGCAATATCTGGAAATGGTATTTTTGAAACTAAATGTTCCTTTTTACCTGAAGCTAAAATGTGTTAGGCTTGGAAATGTTTACCACCAATTCCATACATCTAATTACATATACTGAAGTAAAATTTTTCTCATATTCCAAAAATATTTTTATAGAGCTGATTTCCTGTTGCAAAATGGCATTTTTTGAAAAAAATACAGTGATTTACACATCAGATTTTTTTTAAAAAAACTAACCTTTTTTTTATGTAAAATTTTATTCCAGTTTAGAGAAAAGAGTCCACTTAAGGTACAGAAAAAATTTCATAATTGTATCTGTAATAGATTTTCAGAAAAAGGTACATGAACATGTGCAAATTAACACTGTCGGTATAGGGGGTGCTGACTCCTTTTTAACGACAGAATCTTGAATTCATGTAAGTAAGGTGAATGCAATTAATTGTCAATGTTTTCATTTAATTTCTACCTTAACAGAAGTTTCTTATAATCAGATGCATGCACCTTAAGAAGAAACTACAATAAAAATATCTGAAACCTGATATATTTTTTTTAAATCATTAATTTGTTGTAAATAATTGTGTGCGAAGATTTCTTTCTTTTTTTCTATCTTTCATGCATTCTTATATTCTTTCTTGCATACCGATAAGGATTTTCAGCATATCGATACAAATGAAAATTCCATTTAATTATTAATTATCTCTTTTGCCAAATCCAATGGTAAAAAAACAAATAAAGTTTTAGCATTTTAATGTAACTAAAAAATGTGCAATTTATAAGTTTAAAAGTTGAGGACTAATTTATCAAAAGGGAACATATCCATTTTCCAAAAATGTTCAGGACCTGAAAAAAAAAAAAAAAAAAACGAATTAGGCTCAGAGCAAAATAGTTTCATCACCTGTTCTGGGCACAGAATTGAGCACAAAAGCACAGCAAATCATGGCCCAGAGTAAGAAATGTTTGTGTAAAAAAAATAACAAAGAGATATCGCCATCTTAATTTTAGATGTGTGAACTTTTGAACGAAAATCTGAATGTTGAGGATTCATATTTCACCAAAACCATATTGTTTTACCTTCTCATTTTCTCTTATCGAAGTACTTGAACCTAAAACTAGTGCATTAAAGTTAGAGGATTTTGAACATGCGTTCTTTGGAATCTGCAAGTCTTCGTGTTACAGATTCATTCTGGATATGTCTCCGTTTGTTCAAAATAAAATGTGTAGTGGTCGGATTTGTTAAATTTTGATCAAAAAGTCAAACTTTATCCATAAATAAAATAGGATTCACAGCGTTTGGACTTCTTAACAGTAAGTGATTGGATTAAGGTCATATGGAAGATTTGGAAAACTTCATAAAATGAGTTTTTCAAAAAAGTGGATATGTTCCCTTTTAATAAATTACTCCTCAGTTGTTTTGATTGATCAAATCGATACTTTCATTTTTTTAAAATTATCTCCAGATTCATGGGTAATATTTGCTAAGGAAAGGAGTTTTCAGTTTTGATGTCATTAATAGCAGAACAAGTAGGGGAATGTGAGGCAAAGTGAAATAGTTAAGAGGACTGAGTTTTTTCAAAATGAAGAAATCTGAAATTTGCTTTCAAAATTGCAGCAAATAAAAAAAAACATAATATTTTATAGTAAAACCTGCGTTGAAACGGTATTTTTTTTATTTTTGGCAGTAAATTTGAGCCTTCAAAAAAAGTGGAAAAAATTCCTCTTTTTTTCCCATGGGGCAAAGTGAAAAATAAAATATTTTTCAAATGAAATATTTTCTATTTGATTATAAAACATATTTTCGACCAACAGAATCAGTAAATAAAAGGTTAAATGAATAAATGAAAAAATAATGAAACAAAAACGAATAATTAAATGAATAAATCAATTGATATATGAAGAAAAATAAATGAGCGAGTAAAAGAATGAATGAATAAGAAAATAAGTGAATGAAGGAATAAATAAGTGAATTACTAAATGAAGGAATGTAAATGATTTAATTAATAAATGAAAACGTAAGTGATTTAGATTAAATGATTGAGTGAGTTAATGAAACAAACTATTTCACTTTGCCCCGTATGTATTGGACTAATAGCACAATTCATTTAAAATACAAATAAGATCAATATTAACTAAATTTTTGCTGCATTGAATATTAGGAGGTCTCAATTACTATTTTAAATGATAATAGCAAGAACTTAATCATTTTGTAGTAAGAAAAATAATTTTTGACTTACAACAAAATATTACAATATGAGTATCATTTTTTAAAAATTGAATGTATTACCAAATGCTTTCACCTTCAAGGGTATTTTTTCTAAATAGAATAGACTACATATGGTAAAAATAATACCAGATAGGTGGAGCAAAAAGCAGAGTAAATATTTCACAATTTCACTTTGCCCCATATTCCCCTATATTACAATAAATTTTTCTACGAAGTTCAATATCACCCTTAGCGAATATAAAAAGTGATCAGAATGGTAACTTCAACTGACCCGATAATTATCGTAAAAAAACTTGTACTTTGAATACATTTTAACTTTAAAAGTTCAATACCATTTTTGGTGAATTGTTAAAAAATTCCTTGTTTTCCATTTTTTTCTCAATCCTTTGTTAAAGTTCATAAACTTGTACTAATACAGTAAAAGATACAATATAAAAATGCGTAGCTCCTCAAAATGAATTATTGCTTTTCGATAAAGAAGGAAGCTTACATATGCAAATTATTTTTAAATGCAATGCATTATTTAAAAAAAAGTTAAAATGATATGTTCATCAGGCCCGTTAATCATCTCGGGTGAAAACTGCATTACTTGCAATATTTCTTCGCAAAAAGCTGAATACCATTTTGAGTGAATTAGTAAAAAAATTTATAAAATTTTATTTATTGAGTATTGTTCAATACGTTGATAAAGCTCATAATTTTCTTTTAAAACAGTAAAAATGACACAGCAATATAAAAATGAGTGTCTCCTTAAAATGAATCATTGCTTTTCGATAGAGAGTGAAGCTTACATCTATTTAATAAAATTTCAAAATCCTGAGCACATTCTAAGAAATTGGCTTTTTATTGACTATCGTGTCAAAGAATAATGGATTCACTTACGTAAAAATGAAGATTTTTGAAGAAAAAGGGTTTCACTTCGCTCTTGCTGCTCTGCAAAAGCTGTTTTGTATTACACAAAGTCAATATACCCAGCGACAGCTTTTTTATGACGTGAATTCTTTCACATAAGAAATCTTGTTTAAAATATTTGAAAGAGCCTTCCAATAAATATATCTTGTTATCAATGTCGTAAAGTAAACTAAATTTTTATCCAATATATTATTTTACTTATCCATTACTTTGTGAAGATTTACAGGAAGTGATGGGAATAATGCTGGAATAAATGTCATGTATTGATTTTATTTTGCTCAATATTTGAATTACTTACATTTTTTTCATTAGCTTTTTTTATGAATTATTCTTCTGACAGACTGTGTAGTGAATTAAAAAAAATTCTTGTGAGAAAGAAAATATTAATAAAGACTTGTTTATATCCTTTTATCACTGTTATAGAATCTTGAAACAAAATAACGTATTTTGCATTTCGCGTCTTCAACTTCATTGTATAATTCAAAACTGTTTGGTCTTACTGAGAGCTTAGTCAATACGAACGCCCCGTAATCAAACTGAAGCTGATACAGTTAATTAATACGCTCAATTAATCTTTAAACTGGTAGCTAAAAATAGTTTTCAAAACGGTGAGAGATCTGCATGCGTGCAACAAAGCAAGTAACTTTTTGAGCAAGATACTTGAATTTCATAACTCATTGATGAAAACACGTAAGGTCCCGAAATGTGCCATGGAAATGATCAGTGGCGTTTCGGATTTTTTTTTTTGCAGTGCACTGCTGTTGGTTAGCATATGTATTGAGTACTTTTTTACTATTTATCCTGAGTTATGAAATACTTAGTAATTGCGCTCCTTTTTGGGTTTGTTTAATCATTTTTGTTTTAATAACTTATACTTTTGCTGCATAAATATTTTAAATTTACTTATGAATTTTTGTACTACATATAATTTGGTCAAAAGAAAAATTGTGAAAAAAAAATGTATTTTCTCTATTACTCTCTCTCAAAGCTCACAGTGTGTTCTTAATACTTTAATAACTTATGCTGAGACTGAACTGTGTCCAGAGTGCACTTATCCGACAACCAGTAAACCCTATCTATGATAGACACGGGGACTTTGTGATGTAATGTAATGTAATGATAGTCGATGGCAGGTGAGAAGCTAATTAAAATAGTTGACTAGAAAATCATCATGAAAATCAATTTCTAACGAGGTCGGTATTCAAGGGCTTTCTTGGAAGTATGAAATTTTTCAATTTCAATGTTTAAGTACAGCAGCAAAAAAAAAGTTTCCCAAATGAATTTCGCGAAACTAGTTCGTAGAAATCATGCGACCGAACACTCAAGAATCAACATTCACTAATTAAGATTGCAGTATTTAAGTACTATACAGCCGTGCTAAGCGCAAAAGTCGTATCTGCAGCCGAGTTCAAAATGAAGTAATCCCGTTTAAAGTATTATTCCTCTATGTATTTGATTCAGATGTAACTTTTCAGAATTTTTTAAAAGATATTTCGTACTGACAAACGACCATAAAACATTGCATTTAGGTGAATTATAAGGCAAAGAATCACATAGTGACCGTAACTCAATTTTGACAAAAAGTGGAACATGCGACTTTTGTGTTTAGCATGGCAGTATATTTAATAATAAATTTAAAATAAATATTACCTAATTTCAGCAATGAAACACTAACTGCAGCATGCAGGGCCCCAAAGAAATAAGTGATTTGGAATGCATACGTGGACGTTAGGAATATACGTTTTCAGTCCACATTGTAGTATGTGCTTTGAACACTGCGTAAATATTTCAAGCCACATTAGGCTCGATCGTGCTGTAGTCGCAAAGCAGCCGGAAGGGAGGCGAAAAAAGGAGATTTTGTTTGGTGTATTAGAAGAACAAAATCTAACCAATTTTAGGCATTATAATATTAGGGGCGAATATTAGATGGAGTGATGAAATAGTGTTGCACACATGTGTTACTTCAAAATTAGAAAGTGTTTTAGGAAACTAATGTTGTATTATGCTTTTACTTTAAAATTCAAAACGGAAATATCATTATTCTGCTGTAAACCGAGCATTAATGTACTATAGGGGAGAAGGGGGCTAGTGTGGACAAATTTGCATTTTTCAAAAAGTATACTAAATACTGTTTTTAATGCACTTGATATTTTTTTACAATAATTTGCACTTTTGCACTTATTTTAATCGATAAATTAAAACATTTGGCCGAACAGTTATTTAATGAAAAATGTTTCAAAAAAGGTTGTTTTTTCCACAATGGGGCTAGTGTGGACAAGCTAAGGGTGGACAAGATAGAATACTAATTCAAAAATGTAAACAGGGGATTTAAAATATAAATAAATAAGTTTTAACCTAAATAGCAGATTCCTTAGTCAATGTTAACCGTAACAAAGCATATTTTATTTAACAAGAAAAGTTTAAGATATTAATTCGTAGTTATGAATTGTCTAAAAACAAAGAAACTATTTAAAAGACAAATTTAAATGTTGAAAGCTATTCACTTTTGTTTGGATGAAAAAAGGCTATTTTAATGCAAAAGAGATTTTTTTTCTACTTTACACTATTATTAAACATATCAACATTAAATGATATGTGAGATGCAGAGTAGAACATGCACCGTAATCACAATTCAGATACTTTCCTGGAAATTAATGGGCAGCTCATATGCCCAATTTCTGCCAATAACGTCACTTGCAAAAACTAGGAACGTTTTCCGCCAAAAATCAGAAACCTTCGTAAACAATCCTTTTAACTTTACGAAGAATATGAAGATCTCTCATTGTGAGATAAGCGCTCATTGAGAGCTCAGTCAACCTGGAAGAGTAATAATCGTGCTTAAGGCGGCAAGCTTAATAAACACACTCAATTAATCCTTAAACTGGTAGCGAAAAATATGTTTCACACCATTGAGGAGTCGACATTTGTGCAACTTGAAGCAGTTTAGAAAACGTTTTTCCAAAGGCAATTGATTTTATGGGGAAATAAGTGATAGCCCGTAAAATCAAAATAATTTTTTGTGCTTCAAAGAACTATTTCGTTCACCTTTTTCCCCAGAAGAAATGCATAGTGAAATCAGTTAATTTGCATACGACCTCCACTGGTCCAACACAGTGCAAAAGGGTAATTTTTTTTTCCATAAACTTGACCAACACAAAGTTACTGAGGCTTACGCCATTGGTAATTCGAATTATAAAAAAAGTTTTAAAAAATGTGTGAAAATGACAGAATTCCTTGGTAAATTGATTTATCACCTTTCAATAAGCAAACTTATTTAGTAAGAAAAATGCTTAGAAATGTACAAAAACAAACAGAATCCTTTCTAAATGTCATCATTTTATCATTTTCAAAAAATCATTTTATGAAGCAATTGCTAAAAAATGAAATCCCAAAATTTAACATGATGAATAAAAAAATTAAATCATTCGTAACAGAACTCATTAATTTGCAAGAATCTATCTTATTTCGTAAATGAAACCTAAAATATGAAAAAAACGGGACATGAAATCTTTTGTAATTGATTACATACCTGTCAAAATTAATCTTATCAGGCAAATAACATTAAATATATTATATTTAACTCCTTATTTTTTTCTCACTCAAAGCTGCAAGGGATTAGTGTGTGTATGAGTCCACAGAAGCATCATTACCATGTGTCCACAGTAGCCCCATCACTGTTTGTCCACTCTAACCCCATGGGGCAATGTTTTGTATTAAGCCTTTTAATTATTAATTAAAACTATGCACAGCAAAACTGAATATCAAAATATCTATTTAATACATCTATTTATGATACATTATCTCCTTTTACTTGAAATAATAAATTAAAAAAGTGTAATCTATTAATTAAAAGAAAATCCAAAATTTACGTTTGCACTATGAAAACCTTCTTTTGTAATTTGCTACTGAAGTATCAAGTGTGTCGTCATGAAACTACAGATGGAAGTGCATGTTGGTGTTGTCATTGTGCATAAATTAACAGAGAAAGTTTGAAAAACAAATAAAAGAATAATTCCAGATGTTCACTCTAACCCCTTGTCCATAATAGCCCCCTTCTCTTCTACTGTTTAACAAACAGATGCTGATCAAATCCAGTGCTTTCAATTTTTGAAAGCTATAACTTGAGAGAAAAAAACAATTTTTTTGCAAAGTCAAAAAACTTTTCTTGAGAGGGGCGGTACCTCCCCCCCCCCCTCCGGGTGGCACTTTAACTTAATTTCAGAGTTTATAAAAATTAAAATACTTTAATTCTGAAAATTTCCCCAATAAAAAATCTTAAATTTCATCTTAAAAATTTCAACGAAAATATTGAACTAGATTGCAGGCGAGGTCGGGTACATGTACGTCTGGAGCAAATTTTACACAAAATGCGGCGGTATACAGCTTTGTACGAATAGCTTTATACGAATACCTACATTTCTTGGCTCATTTTTTAATTTTAATTTTGTTGACAGCTCTAGAATCAACTTTACTATCAAAATTTTAGGATTAACTACAATTATTAGTGTTGTAACCAATAAATCATGTACTGATTTTGTTTTGTACTTTTTAGAGATAACTAAGCTGTCTTTGATAAAGACTTAAGATTTAAAAAAAAAAAAAACATTTATATTTTATCGGATCTTTTGGACTGAGCATTCGTGCCAACACTTATTTCATCAAGCTCCCTTCTATTTTATAATTGAGATGGAGACAAAAAATATATTATTATTTTTATTTTAAAGTAATTACTAAGTAAATGATAGGCAACAAATTTTTTTAATGACAGTTGCTATCAGTTAAATAAAGTTAAAAAATAAGCAAACTAGGAGACGGCGTAGGTAGCTCTTACAGAAAGTTCCATAAACAATCAAGCCAGCTGGTTGCCACAGTGACAAGCATTTTCTTAATAGTAGACCTTCATACATGTAATCAAATTAATTGGTAGTCAGTTTTTAAAAAATGCAAGGAGAATAAATGAAAATTAAATAAAAAAAAAAGAAACTTGGAGTCGGAGTTGACATGTTTTCTAACGACTCCAACTCCTTTACCTCAAACTCATTCCGACTCCGACTCTTCGACTTCGACTCCACAGCCCTGTTATATACTGGTTGTGGTAAAGTGTCTGAAAAGTTAAATACCTTACCGCTCACTGCGCAAAACGAAAACTATTTTATTTATCTGTTTGATTATCCGTAGGCGGTTCAAAGCTTAAAGTTCAGTTTAAAAAAAACAACTAACTTAGCATTAATTTTTATTTTAACTTTTATGAAAAAATTTAGATAGAAGTTTTATTCTTTATTTATTTATTTATTTATTTTTTTTTTTGCATTATAACACTTTTAAAAAAAAGTTGGTTCATATTAGACGTCATTTCTATCAACTATAATCTAAAGCCTCAAATTCTCACATTTAAGGATATACTTTTCTATTTTAGGGAATCCGACAGGAATTTAACTTCGGAGCTGCATTGTGATTGAAGGATTATGTATGCATAGTCAGAGGGGAGGAAGAGGGCGCAACAATACCAAATGTCCCTACGTAATTTAGTGACAATAATGCAGCGGAATTATCACTTTCCAGTTTCGCTTCGCAGCATGTGCCAACACAAATTTCATTCCTCATTTCAGCGAAACAGTGTTTCCGTTTGAAATTTATTTGCAACGTAATAATGTGCTAATAATTTTCTGTATTAGATAAATAAGTTGAATTCAACCAGTAGTTCAAACTTATTGTTTGAGTTGGTTGGAGAAGTTTCATAACATCTTTTCTAGAATGTTTTAATGATTTGAATTGAAAATGTGAGCCATTATGATTTGCTGTGAATAAATAATTCGTTATTTCAAATGGAAAAAATGAGAAAGCAAAAATCTTAAATAAGTACCTATAATGTGCTTGCGGAACTGCTGGGAAGAAACACTATTCGAAACTCACGTAGTAATAAGAACAACAAGCCACTGTAAAATAAAAATATATATCCGAAACATTACTGGTAATTTCCATGAAACGTTACCGGATTTCGCAGGTTTTCCCCCGTTTCCTGTGACAAGTATTTTTGTCAAAGATTTCCATAATTACTCCAAGTTGCACGAATGCAGAGTTTTCGATGTCGGGGGGGAAAAAGGTTTTAGCTGCCAGATTAATGATTAACTGAACGTTTTTATTACGTGTATCGGATTTTGATTGACTAAGGCCCATCCAGATTGAAAAAGCCTCCCTGCGAAAGCAAATGCCTCCCAATCAATGATAGTGAACAAGTCTCTGGATTCCGCAGCTTTGCAAGTGAGACGTTTGGTACTTTCAATTCTGTGTTAGTGGTGGCCCTAGTTGCAGTAAAGCTTTTGGAACATTCTTGGCAAATCAGGAAGGCGCCTAGCTACTAGTAATTGAAATGTATTTAAGTTTTCTCTGAAAGGTTCTACAAACATGAATGGCTTTAACCGGAGATATTTCTGTATTATTTAGAAAGATTTAAAGATGTTTTCAGGAAGATTACTGACTTTTAGCGGAAAACATTCCTGTTTTTTGCAAAATATGTTACTGGCAGAAATTGCGCACATCAGCTGCCCATTGTTTTTACAGTGTAGTCCGTCATAGAAAAGCTGAAGACCATTTGGTTCATTTCTATATACGTATTTCTTGTTACTTTTATAGTAATATTATTTTTAATCCTGAACATAATATCGACCGATTTTTCCCCCTATAGGCAATGTGTTGATTAGCCAACAGTATAAGCCAAAAAAGAGTTATTTTTTGACTTAAGGGCAAACCGCGGTTGACGATCCTCTGCTCTGATTGAAGAAATATGCAAGTGATTTTTTTTAATTGTCAGAACTCAATTAAAGACCAGTTGTATATGCTCAGCAAAAATGAAAATCAAAATGTAGAGGAGATGCTTAGGATTTTCAGGAACGTTTCTGAATCGTTTCTAAAGGAAGGTTATGATCCTTTTTGAACTCTTCAGTAGGAAAAATTCTCTAAATTTCACTTTAATCAAAATATTTCCTTCAAAATATGCATTTTTGAGAAAGGGATTAAAGTAAATTTGTGATAAAATCCCGGACCAATGACAAGTTAAGGGGGCTGCTAATCATGAGACCCTACTTATAATTACTCATTTCAAGTTTTAGAGAAAAAAAATGCATGCGAAATTTATATATACACCTTACATTCAATTAACACATCATCTTTCATGAAAAAAAGAAAGAAAAAAACTAACCATATAGTTGGTATAAATTAAAGAATCAACTATTGACAGTCTAAAAAGTTACTGTAGGATGAATGTGAGAGGAATTAATTGAGAAAGATCATTCATTTTAATGTAAAAGTAAGTTGAACAACGTTATTAAAAACTTTATTATTACAAATTTACTCAAATGGCTAAAATTTGTCCATTTATTATGTTGCTTATTTTACTTTTATTTTTAGATCAAGGCTATTCATTTATTTCTTAACATTAATATCAGTTATTAAAACAGTGAAATGAAGTTAATTTAAATTATTCGTTATCGTGCCCCTCTTATTAACCATGCAAGCACAGTACGTTCCAAACATGTATTTATGTGCTTGCTGCGCTTTCTCAAAGAACAGCACATCTAGTCAGAGTCAGTTTGCATAGCAGCTAGCATATTAATTAGATGTTTTGCCATTTTTGAAACGGAAATCGGTTCTATTGCATTATAACACCACTGCTGTGATAGGATTTGCGAAGAAAGAAACAATTAAATGAAATTAATGGTAAATTAACTGTAACCGTGCTTTCTCATTAACTCAGCAAGCGCAGTATACGTTCTAAACACGTATTTGTACAGTTGTTACTCAAAGATAACAGCTCATCTAGTCAGGGTAAGATTGCATAGTAGCTAGCATGTTAGTTAAATTTTTTCAGTCTTTAATTGCATCACGATACAACTGCTATAATAGGACATACGAATGCTAACGAAATCTACTGTATTTAAACGCAGAGCTCGTTGTTGTTGTTTACGTGTCTGTAGTTAAAATAAACATGGAAAGATTGGATGCCATTCTCTGGAGAGGTTACGAATCACTCGTAAGAAAACTCAAGAGAAATGTACAGCACTAGGAGATTAAATAACGCCCAAGGCACCGGTGGGAATCAAACTCACAACCTACGACATATGAAGCGTGGTTTCTGTCCTAGAGCCAGAGATGCCCTACAGTACTCGTTAAAATCTTTTTTAGTTTACTATGGTTGAAAATGTTATGAAAAACAAAAAAAAAAAAAAAACTTTTTGCCCTAATAATACATTTTACTTATAATTAAATTCATTTTATGGTAATTAATATTTTCTCAGATAATCTTTTTCTCTTTTATAGGTACGAAGATTGGTCTGAACAATATACATTCTTAGAGATAAACTCTAAAATCAAAACATCATCATAATTTGATCTTATCAAAAAATATTATTCAAAAGGTCATTGTACTTGAAAGAAAAATGACAAGACAGCCACAAATTCAAAAGTTTGTAAAATAAATCTGCACAAACAGAAAGTTGATTTTAAAAAATGACAACAGTTCCCTAGGCTGAATTTTAAATTATGTATGCTTCTGTTCAGAGATGAAACGTTTAAATTCTTTTAAAAGTTGACTGAATTAATGAAGAGATTCATTTAAAATATAAACTTATTTTAACATGATGACAGTTTTAATAGACCAAGAATTGTGACAGATGTCAAATACAATGGTACGGCGTAAAAGGAAGAGACTGTGCAAAGTGTTACTAAGTGCTAGTGCGTTAGTGTTTTTTGCTGGCTTATTGCTGAAAGCTGCTGTAACAACTTTAGAGTTTCGAACTTTAGTTATGATGGACCTTGAACATGATAGAAGTGACGCTGCTATGCCTAGTATGGCGGGAATGCAGTCTTTCAAGCATAAGAAAGTAAGTTTAGTTTATACTGCATTTTTTTTAACTTATCGTAGTGATGTTTATATTGTACATTCATTTGGGAATGTAGTCTTAAGCCATATTCGCCATATTGTCTTGCTGTTAAGCAAAAAGGGCAGCTTATTATACTACTTGGCAATTTCACCGTGACAGTTGCATAAATTGTTGCAAGAATCTTCTTCCAAATATCTTGTGTCCTAAGAAATGAATAAATACCTTTTTTCGGACATGTAAGTGGCAATGAACAATGTTTTTACGCACAAAATTAGTAGATTACTGCAGGTAAAAGATACCGAATGTCTTTAAATCCATAAGCTCATTATTTTGCATTAAAAAAGAGGCTCCCTGTAACCCCGAAACACGTGTATGCAGTAATGTGCTAATTTTGTGGGTCAAAACGTTGAAGGTCACAACCTATGTTATATCCTACTTCAATCGCATGTAAGGAACATAGACCCTACTTCTTTGTAACACCATAAACAGTTTTTTTTCTTCTTTGCAGCGATGGATGTATCTCAATCTCAAAAGATGCTTTCGTTTCTGATTCAAAAAATATTATTCAACTACTGGCTTCTGGAAAACTTCGAAATGTAATTGCGTTATGTAGAAGTAGAGTCCCTGTTCTTCATTAAGTCTACGAAATGATACAAGGCTTTAAACTATTTAGTTTTTTTTAGGATGTTTTGGTCAACAATTGATATTTCTATTTAAATCGTATCATCGTTTTTTGTTAAATCCTTTGAAGCTAAACATTTTTTTTTTAAAACTGAGAACAGGTGAGTTGAGTTGAAGCCAGTGTGCTAGTGGGCTGAAAAAAAAATAGCTAGCTGAATTCAAATAAAGCTACCATGCCTCAAAGGCTTAACTGTATCATCAATATTCGTTGATCTCCGTCTCTTCTCAATGAAAGTGTAACCAATGAATGTAGTTACTCACACAACCTCATTATTAATGCTGTCCCTAAACTAAGGAATTACATCACAATCTCTAGCATACTCAACTTTTTTCATAATTTTATTTTTGTTTCAGTCCTGAGATTTTTATTATTATTATTATTATTGCAAAGGTACTTGATATTTACATCATGGGCCTTAGGTCAATCTAAGGTCAACCATGACGTTGCTTGCTTCCTTGGTAAGTTTAATTTCAATGCTGTTTTTAAGGAATGTTTATTTTAGTTATTTTTCTTTCCAAAATTGAAAGCACCTACATTTTTTTGATACTATTAATAGCTTTATTTTATCAACTAAATATCATATCGTCCAAACAGGACGTGCGTACGCTTAAAATATAAAATTAAAAATCTTAAATAGTTAAGCATTGATGAGATATATTTCACAAATTAAAATTTTTATACGCTGATATCGTTTACCAACCATCGACCTCCAGAAAATCGGACTTTTACGTACACAATAATTTAGACAGAATCTGTGTGTATACAGAAGAGCAGCAAAAGTAAAGTTAAATATTTTTCAACTTTTAATTAATAAATTAATAATTTTCATTCTTTACAGTAGTCTTCGTCTAAGAACATGCATCGTCTGCTTTACTTAACAAAACGAATTCATTCTTTGTTTTTATGACTGCCATAAATAGCAAGTTTTTAAAAAAAAGGCGTTTGAATATTAAAACAAACTTTTAATAGCTAAGATTTTTAAACTCTGTGAGACTTCCCCTTAACTTGGATGCCATTTTTTTAGAGCAAAGCACATTAAATATAATATCATATTGCCGCACTCTTAAGACATATTTTTATGTGTTTCTCCGTCCTTCTTTTAGAGTAAGTACTCAGAGCGCGGGAATTAGGAAAGAAGCTTTGGAAGCTAAACAAATGGAAAACAAAAGCTTTTAAATATGACTTACTTCTTCAAAACAAAAATGAAATTATTATCTTCTTCGAAATGGCAAAGCGTGCTTTGTTCCTTGAATGATAAAACTTAAAGATTTCTTTTGCTGAGAATGACTTTTTGACTTTTTTTCTTCTTTTTAAAAGCTTTGCTAATTTAAGCTCAGGAACTTAAGATTCTTTTCGTTGAGTTCTTCTCTTGAATGCCTTTCATTGTTTTTGTTTTAGTTAAAGACTTAAGAAACCCGAAGGAAAAAGATTTTGTAAAATGGACGTTGGGGGGACTCATGACATATTTCATTGCTGAATGGGACATATTTTATTTATTTTTGTTTCTTTTCATTAATTTTTTGATCAAAGGATGTACTTAACTACATGTAAAGAAATTTTAATATTAGTCTGGCAAATTAAAAAAAAAAAGAGGTGTTGAATTTTATGTTATCAACTTGTTCTTTGATAAAAACCTTCAATTTTCGCAAAACTATAAAACAATTGCATCTTGTAAAGTTTTTAAGTGCAATTTATTAGGTCACCGTCTGTGAATTGCGAAATGTGTCACTAACTGTTTAATTTAAAGTATAAACAGTTACTGTGGTAACAAAGAACACCTTGATAAGCATGGAAAAAGCAGTGCATATTAACACCAATAAAAATATTTGAATCAATATTTTAATAGAACATCTATACTAATATTATAAACAGAGAGAGAGTAGATGTTTTTACGTTTAATGTTCCGAGTAATCTCCGGAAATATTGCAACTGCTTGAAAAAGTCTTTTACTATATTAAACGTCATTCTTACTGAGTGACATAGGCTATAAATTATGCATAAATGTATTTATGCTAAACAATAGTTTGTCATCGCTGCCAGTTTATGTTTCGTACATTTTTATTCTTATATACAAAAAAACACAGAGGTTGAAGAACTCTTCGAACTGAATGCTGAGGAATGGAAACAAGTGAAACACTAAATTGCGATGTCAGCATAAGAAGGTCTAGAGCCTTTACATGTATTTGAGGCTGCAGAGGACAAGGTATATAGCAGTTAATTAGCTCTGGACATTGCAAGCCATTTAGAGTCAACTAATGTTTATGCTTCAAAATTTATTTAAACGAATTATAACTGAGAGAGTCTTCGGGCAAATTAGTTTTTGAATTCAAGTAGAGCAGATAGACGATATTATTTCGTGCTTCAAAAAGTTGTAATTTTGCATGATTGCGGGCTATCCTTTAAGGTTTCTTATTCATACTAAGATCGAAATAAAAAACATCTTCTAATGAATTCACTTAAGTTCATTTAGTTAAGAAAATTATCAACTAAAAAGTAAGTGCACATATTTACTGTACATTCAAAGTTAAGATTTAAAACAATGATGAACAAAGAACATTCGAAAGAAAAGAAATTGGCGGAGAGGAAAAAATAAATAAAAATTATTGGCACATTTTTTCGACTCACCAAAAAAGTACCAAAAGCATTGTCGCAGCCATAGCCACTGCTAAGAAAAACTTGCAAGTGTGGTTAAAGAATTCTACTTGCTTGTTACTCTTGGAAAGTTACGGATTCCATAGACTCACTTGCTCCCATCGGGAGTCCCGTCAATCTGGACAGTCCGTGACGAAGGTATTGAAAACAATTCCTCACTAAAGTTCTTGAACCTTCCTGAAATTTCTTGGAGTCTTTTTGAAGAATTCAGTACTATCCCAGGCTAAAAGCCATTCGTGTTGCCGGACCTTCATAAAAAACGTTGGTAAGTTGAACACAAAGCTTTGCACCTCTCAATTTTGCCAAGAAAGCTCCAACAATAATGCTGCAAGCATTGCGAAAGGTAAGACAGACTTGTAAGCGAGTACCACAGCGAGTGGGTGGTTAACGTTTCCTGCAAAGCTACGGAATTCAGAAGTCATTCACTCCCCCTCGGAGCTTAGGGTGTTGGCTTAGGCAATGTATCGGGAACGTAATTGACCTGAAGCGGATACACTTAATAAATACGCTCCGTTAATCTTTAAACTGGGAGCTAAAAATATTTTTCGCAACAGTGCGAAGTCTGCCTTCATGACGTTTGTAGCAATTCGGGAAACTTTTTGACCCAGATACTTGATTCCCAAATAAAATTGTTGAGGACCTGTGAAATTCCAACATGTTCCACGGAAATAATCATTGACATTTCGGATTTTTTTTATAGTGCATGTAAAATAGCGTGGAACATAGGTAAATAATTTTATTTCTGAGAATCGGCCCATACACATTAGGTTTTTGAAAAAATGTAACAAAAAAAAAAAAAAAGAAAGAAAGAAAAGAAAAATCAGGATCGCTTTTGGTGGTTCGAGTGCTCTTCGTAGAAAATATCTTGGGTAAAATATACAAGCTGATCGTTTTCAAGATGTACTGCAAGATGCATAAGGGTCTCTTTCGTATATGGATAATCTAAATTATGCGAGATAGCTTCGTCGCTGCTTATATATCTAATCATCGCTCACTGTGTTATTTCCTCAATTTTATCCGTGTCTCGTTCCTCACATGCGATCTAATAAGGACCTTTAAGAACGTATTTGCCAAAGTGTTTAATGTAATCTAATAAGGACCTTTAAGAACCGTTTTGCCAAAGCGTTTAATGTATTTCACGGAACTGCAAAACTCGACATTTATATGAGCATCATACGTTTTTAAAAGCAGTGGTGAATACGGAACTACCCGCTGCCTATCATTTTAAACTTGATTTGTAGAATTTGACATTTAGATTGAAAAGTGTGGCCTCTATACTCCTCCTTTCTACGGCGATATTATTATTAACCATCAATATCCGTAATATAGCATCATTTGTAAATTTTAGTCAACATAAGAATAAAATATTTGAGGATGAACTAACTTACAGCGCCATCTAGTAAGAATTTAAAAAAACAAACAATCAATGCACATTGTTAATGTATTATAAACATTTTATTTGCAATAAAAAATTATAAAAACCATCCTATCTTTTAAATTGGACTAAATTACAGGTACGTTTGAAATTTGATAAAAATCGGTTCAGTAGTTTTGGAGTTTACCCCGAACAAACATCGTGACACGAGATTTATATATATAACACTAGCTGACCCAGCCACGCGTTGCTGTGGCAAAGATGTTGAATTAAAATAAACTTTCTAATAACTAAAATTTCTATGGAAAAAGCACTATACTTACGCTTAGTAAATTTTGTAAGTATGACTTCGGCCAAAAAAAAAAAAAAATAAATAAATAAACCTTGAAAGTGATAGTAAATATCGAAACTGATTGTAAAATAACCGAATTTAAAAACTAAGCGTGAACCACCATACATTTTTAGATTCTACACTACATTTTATTCACTTCAGCTTTCTCTATAGTTTGTAATCAATAACTTCTTTACAAAATACACTGACAAAATTAAAAGCATATAAAAATTAAATTTTTTCAATGAAGTAGATAACATTGACTTCGAACGATTGTTTGTATTATTTGAAAACTGAAAACTGTCTAAGCACTAAGTTGTGCACAATGTTCTTGCTTAAAGAGTCTTTTGCTAATACGAAAAGTATGATAACTTTCCACTTGTGAGTAGGCGATATATGGTTGCCCATGAGAGAAATATTTATGTTTCAAGTCCAAATCGAAAGAAAACATTCTTTGTCCTTGAAATCTATTTATGGTCTTTGCAAAAGCTAAACGAATCAAAAATTAAAGCCTCTCAAATGTGTTTGAAAATTATGACGCAATTATTGCTTTACGTGGCAATACAAACATTTCTCCTTTAAACTTTCCCGTCAAAATTGTTGACTTTTAAAGAAGAAACGTGTACCGTTGCGTAATTTAGGTGGGTTTAAATCGCGAAAAAGAATAAATTGTTGAGCCAATTTTAAACCGGAAATCGTGTAGTCGCGTTCCTGGTGTATCCAGGGAATTTAAAAATGCAGTTGGAATGTTTTCTGCTTTGTTTTCATCGACAACTGTATAGCCTTGTTCAGCATCAATGGGGAGCATTTTTTTCCGGGCGTCAGTAATGGCTCATTATTCGCAATAATTGTAGCTAAGACAGCGTCATTGCTCTGTTGTTACACGTTGCAAATCAGTGTTAACTAAGTCGGTGGCCCAACTATCAAGTGACGGCATATCATGATAACTAAGTGGCAAATTTGAAATTGAAACGCAAAAACCTTCAGTTAAAACTAAAGCTTCATATTCATCTCTAGTGTAAAATCTGGATTTGGATATTTGTGTGGTTGTTAAACTTTATGAAATACGTCTTCAAACGTGAACGTTATATAGTTTTTCCTTAAAAAATTATGAGTGTGTTGGATAGTATGTCGTCAAAATTGTTTGAAACAGCTGACGAATACTGTTTCTCCTTATGTCAAACCTGTATTAGAAAGTGTCAACTCCCAATGACTTTGTGCGACCAATAAATACAATTTGCGACATGCATCGGGATATGTATTTGACAGTCGACAATTGACGATCCACAAATATTCCTGTCTGTTCGGGAATGTTTACCGAAAACAAAACTGCTACAAAACCAGCGCGATTACAGAGGCAAATATGATTTTTAAAAAATAAATTTATCTGGGAATAGACTCTCAATTAGTTCACTTTTCTTCTCAACGGCAGTGTAGAAATGGTCTGGCTGTTTGTTGTACTGTATATTTTGATACAGTTCAATTTCACTGTTTCCAATACCCAGCAATTGCTTAGAAAATACTTGTAGGATTAGATTATTTTGCGTTTATACTCGCATGTTCATGGCCAATCGCATTATCTCGACATTACGTTATAAAAACGATTGTTTTAAACATGCGTTGATTTCATCGGAGTAACTGGTAATGTCTGCCGGGAGTTCCCAGACAGTATTCAGACAATTTCGCCAAAAAGTTTATCGTTGCCGTTCAAATCTTGCACAATTTTATGATGTGCTTCGAATGAATGCTTTTACTCATGAGCCATAGTACACTTATCCCAAATTTTAATTTCACTCTCTTGCAACACTACAGCCATTCCACGTTTTTTTTTCTTTAATGTTACACATTGCGTTTTGTTTGTTATGAATATCTAATAGGCAACTTTAAAGCTGAATGTGCTGTTTGTCTACCATCTAAAAAAAGTAGCATCAATGCCTGACGATGCAATTGTTACTGCAATTTTCTGTTGCGAACGTATCTTTGCAAGAATTAATGATATTAAAAATTTCTTGGGGAAAAAAATAAAGAAAATAATAGTTTTCCGCTTAAATTCATTAACCTTCCTGAAATTAACCTGGAATATTTTTGAAGAATTCAGTACACTTCTTAGTTAAAGGCAGTTATGATTCTGGCACCTTCAGAGAAGCCTAACGCAGGTTTAATATAATAGCCTGGAACCTTCCTGCTTTTCTAAGAAAGCTCTCAAAGCATTAATGCACGCATTGCCAACTCGAAGACAGACTCTCAAGCAAGTATCTGGAATGTAACTCCTCTGCAACTCTTCCAAAGCTTCGTAATCCAGATATCTTTCCCCACTCATTGGGTGTTGAATCAATCTGAACGAACCCTAATCGCTCCAAAACCGATACACTTATTAAATATGCTTAGTTAATCTTGATACTGGTGGGGAAAAATATTTTTCACAACGGTGTGAAATCTGCAATTTGTAGCAATTCAAGGAAACGTTTTGAAAAATATAGTTGGTTTTCTCAGGAAGTGAATAATAACCTGTAATATCCCGCAACATTTCTGAGTTTTTTTATCATGGTGTTTTTAGCACTAAGTCATACGATGTTAGAGTTATATCGATTAATTATCTTACACCGCCATCTATTACGAATTTTTAGAACTAAACAATTAATTCACACTATTATTGCATAATTAATATGAAATTTGCAATAAAAAATTATAAAAACTATCCTATCTTTTAAGTTGGACCAAATGACACATACACTGTAAAAAAAATCCGGAAACGTTTCTGAGTATATCGTGCAGCTGTGGTTCATGAAAGTTTCAAAAACGTTTCTGAGTATTTCGGAATCCTCTTTCTGTAATTTTCAGAAACGTTTCTGAGCATTTCGGAATCCTCTTTCCGTAATTTCCAGAAATGTTTCTGAGTATTCTGTGCAGCTGTGGTTCATGAAAGTTTCGAAAACGTTTCCGAGTATTTCGGAATTCTCCAAACAATTTTCAAAAACGTTTCCGAGAATTTCGGAATCCTTTTTCCGTGATTTTTTCTAAAATATAATTCTTTATTATAGTATTGCATACCATATCAGTTTCAATTCTTTCATATCTAAGAGCAATAATACAAGCAATTTTAGAATCATTCGTGGATTTTTTTTTTTTTTTTGGAATTTCTAATGACAAATAGCATGGTTAACAGCATAACATATGCACAGTTATAAATTTTTGAAAAATTATGAAATAATCTAGTAGTTTCATTCCTAATCACAAAATCGTCGGGGAATTGGAGTGGGGGTACCTTCTGAAAAGTGGGGATTGTTTGTTAAACAATCTTAAACTTCAGTTTTTCTCTCAATATTTTCAAGACAAAACTATCAACATATTGTATTTTTAATGCAGAACTTAAAAACATATCTTGTATCAAACTTGATAGCTTTTATCTTCGGATAAAATTTGACAGGACTTACCTACCCTTCGCGTTCCTAAATTCGTTCACCTCAAGTCAATTTCTCTGACGAACAAAGTGTACCGAAAAGTACCAACAGAGAAATTGATGAATTTAAATATGACACCAAGTCCCCCTGCTGGAACCATTCGGGTTGATTCTTCTGTTCTTGCCCTTTTCCAGCTCATCACAAATATAAATACTTATTCAAAATAGGTTACTGATTTTATTTTTACAGTGTGCGCAAAATGCATTATATATTTTATTTACTAAAACATTGAACTCTATTACATGATTATTCCATTTCATATATACGAGAATACCCCCCCCCCCACCATAAGAGTGATGGTGCACCCATAAAATGCTATGAAGCGCCCACCCCCCCTTGAAAAAGCAACATCATATACATTATAAATCAAAGTATCATATACACTATAAATCAAAGTATCATATACATTATAAATCAAAGTATCATATAAATTATAAGTCAAATACTTTAATATGGTGTAAAAATACAAAATTATTTTATTAAGTGTTTTTTTTTTTTTTTTTTTTTTTTTTGCTTTTGGTAAAATTGAGGCTCGTAAAACGAAAAAAATGAAGACACTTTTAAATACATATATGTATCTATTTGTTAAATAAATTAATACACATTTAACTAATTTAAAGCGTTTCGCCAATGCAAATATTTAAAGAGATATCGTCATTTAGATAATACTGAAGCACTATGTTCCTAATTACAAGAGATAGTTTTTTTTTTTACTTCATACAATCTAGCTACACTGTTTACAAGAGAATGAAAACATGCAACCTTAAAGACGAACTATAAAACCTGACAATTTGCATATTATAACATTTAATTCATAATGCTTGATACATAAATGTTCAGCCAAATATTAACTGAGATTGACACATAAAAACAAAGTACACAATAACACTTTTTTAAATTTTTTTATAATCTTCAATTCATAAATTTTACAGAATAAAACTAGACACACTTGCACTTTAAATATGTGTTCTATGTAATGTAAAATATTTTCAAATTGCAATAGTTCACAACGAAAAAATGATACTGAAGAAAATAGTTTTTTTTTTAACGAGATTTATATGAACTAAATCTCTTTAAAGTAATAGAATTGCAAAGCGACTTACCTATTCGTCGGTGGTGGTCTTTTGCAGGCTTTGGTCACCAAAAAGGTGATTTTTATGACAAAATAAAATTCTGCCAACAAAAATTACCCATTTGGTATAGAAAGAAGAAAAGTATCCAAGAAAAAAGTAAATTACCTACACAAGTTATGCGACGCAATGAATTTAGATGGCGTCCTCTCGGCAGTTATTTGGTTTTTAATTTCAGTTTGTATTCCTTCCGCGAGCATGCGTCGAGAATTTGCACTTCGTACTTAAAAATAAGTGACATAGCTTCAAATTCAATCTCATGACGATACATATGCAAGAAAATATAAGACTTTAAAATTATCTTCAGTGAATTCATGCGAGGAACAAAACTTCTACTAATCCCCTTGATGAGTGTTACTTCGCATACATGAGTCAGCACTTGTTTTCATTGCGTGCTTTCGAAAGTTTCAGTTTAGATTTGCTGCTGGACTATAAAATTGCCGTGTGAGCTGCGCATGCGTCGACTCTTACTTTCTTGCTAAACGGGAAACGTTTTTGATTATAGCAGAAAACTGCGGAGGGCGTACGAATCTGTGTATAACGGAAAACTTTTTTGTATATTCAGAGAGTTTTCTGAAATTTTTTACAGTGTAGATATGAAATTTGAGAAAAATTGGTTGAGTAGTTTCGGAGTTTACCCCGAACAAACATCGTGACACGAGATTTTTATATATATAGACTAGCTGTCCCAGCCACGCGTTTCTGTGACAAAGAAATTGGATTAAAATAAACTTTTACTCATTATTTGATAGAATCAAATAAATATTGTTAATAGAGCTTTAAATAGTAGAGCCGATTTTAAGACATATGAGATTGATAATAAACGTGATTCAATGTAAAAACGATTCCTAAATATTCCTGAAAATTATGGGCAGCTGATGTGGCCAATTTCTGCCAGTAACATGTCATGCCAAAACCCGGAAAGTTTTCCGATAAAAATTAATAACCTTCCTAAAATCATCTCGGAAGCATCTTGAAAAATTCGAAGATCTTCCCGTTTGAAGTTAGTCGTGTTTCTGGAACTTTAGTGTAAACTTAGAAAGGGATACGAAAAAAAGGTTAGCAACTTTCTGATTTATTAAGGAACTTCCATAAGCAGTAATGCAAACATAGCCAAAGCTTAGCCAGAACTGCAAGCAAGTATCGAAAATTTTTACTCAGTAACGTTTCGGATTTTTTTTTTACAGTGCAGGCTGAAGAAAGTTTTTATTGAATTCAGTAAGTAATAACTAAATTTTCTATGGAAAAAGCACTATACTTACGATAAGTACATTTTATAAGTATGACTTCCGTAAAAAAAAAAATAACTTGAAAGTGATAGTAAATATCGAAACTGGTTGTAAAATAACCGAATGTAGAAACTAAGTGTAAATCACCATACACTTTTAGATTCTACACTACATTTTATTCACCTCAGCTTTCTCTATAGTTTGTTATCAATAACTTCTTTACAAAATACACTAACTAAATGAAAAACATATAAAAATAAAATTTTTTCAATGAAGTAGATAACATTGACTTCGAACTATTGTTTCTATTATTTGAAAACTGCCTAAGCACTAAGTTGTGCACAATGTTCTTGCTTAACCAGTCTTTTGCTAATACGAAAAGTATGAAAATTTTCCACGTGTGAGTAAGCGATATATGGTTGCCAATAACAGAAATATTTATGTTTCAAGTCCAAACCGAAAGAAGACATTGTTTGTTCTTGAAATCTATTTATGGTCTTTGCAAAAGCTAAACGAATCAAAAATTGAAGCCTTTCAAATGTGTTTGAAAATTATGACGCTATTAATGGATTACGTGGGAACACAAACATTTCTCCGTTAAACTTTCCTGTCAAAATTGTTGACTTTTGATGAAGAAACGTGTACCGTTGCGTAATTAAGGTGGGTTTAAATCGCGAAAAAGAATAAATTGTTGAACCAATTTTCAACTGGAAATCGTGTAGTCGCATTCCTGGTGTATCCAGGGAATTTAAAAATTCAGTTGGAATGTTTACTGCTTTGTTTTTATCGACAACTGTATAGGCTTGTTCAGCATCAATGGGGAGCTTTTTTTTAAGCCGTCAGTAATGGCTCATTATTCGCAATAATTGTAGCTAAGACAGCGTCATTGCTCTGTTGTTGTACGTTGCAAATCAGTGTAAACTAAGTCGGCGGCCCAACTATCAAGTGACGGCATATCATAATAACTAAGTGGCAAATTTGAAATTGAAATGCGAAAACCTTCAGTTAAAACCAAAGCTTCATATTCATCTCTGGTGTAAAATCTGGATTTGGACATTTGTGTGTTTGTTAAACTTTATGAAATACGTCTTCAAACGTGAAAGTTATATAGTTTCTCCTTAAAAAATAATGATTGTGTTGAGTAGTATGTCGTCAAAATTGTTTTAAACAGTTGACGAATACAGTTTCTCCTTATGTCAAACATGCATTAGAAAGTGTCAACTCCCAATGACTTTGTGCGACCAATAAATACAATTTGCGACATGCATCAGGATATGTATTTGACAGTCGACAATTGACGATCCACAAATATTATTGTCTGTTCGGGAATGTTTACCGAAAACAAAACTGCTACAAAACCAGCGCAATTACAGAGGCAAATACGATTTAAAAAAAAAAAAAAAATATTTGGGAATAGACTCTCAATTAGTTCACTTTTCGTCTCAACGGTAGTGTAGAAATTGTCTGGCTATTTGTTGTACGGTATATTTTGATACAGTTCACTTTCACCGTTTCCAATACTCAGCAATTGCTTAGAAAATACTTATGCGATTAGATTATTTTTCGTTTATACTCGCATGTTCATGGCCAATTGCATTATCTCGACAATACGCTACAAAAACGATTGTTTTATATATGCGTTGATTTCATCGGAATAACTGGTAATGTCTGTCGGAAGTCCCCAGACAGTATTCAGACAATTTCGTCTAAAAGTTGATCGTTGCCGTTCAAATCTTGCACAATCCTATGATGTGCTTCGAATGAATGCTTTTACTCATGAGCCATAGTACACTTATCCCAAATTTTATTTTCACTCTTTTTCAACACTACAGCCATTCTATGTTTTTTTTTTTCTTTAATGTTACACATTGCGTTTTGTTTGTTATGAATATCTAATAGGCAACTTTAAAGCTGAATATGCTGTTCGTCTACCATCTAAAAAAAGTAGCAGCAATGCCTGACGATGCAACTGTCACTGCAATTTTCTGTTGCGAACGCGTCTTTGCAAGAATTAATGATATTAAAAATCTCTTGGGGAACAAAATAAAGAAAATAATTGTTTTCCGCTTAAATTCATTACCCTTCCTGATATTAACCTGGAATATTTTTGAAGAATTTAGTAGTCTTCTTGGTTAAAGGCAGTTACATTGGGTGTTGAGTCAATCTGGACGAACCATAATCGCTCCGAAATCGATACACCTATTAAATACGTTTAGTTAATCCTGACACTGGTGGAGAAAAATATTTTTCACAAAGGTGTGAAATCTGCAATTTGTGGCAATTCAAGGAAACGTCTTGAAAAATATAGTTGATTTTCTCAGGAAGTGAATAATAACCTGTAATATCCCGAAACGTTATATGGAAATTCTAAATAACATTTCTGAGTTTTTTTATCATGGTGTTTTTAGCAGTAAGTTATACGATGTTTGAGTAATATCGATTAATTAACTTACACCGCCATCTATTAAGAATTTTTAGAACTAAACAAGTAATTCACACTATTATTGCATAATTAATATGAAATTTGCAATAAAAAATTATAAAAACTATCCTATCTTCTAAGTTGGACCAAATGACACATAGATATGAAATTTGAGAAAAATCGGTTGAGTAGTTTCGGAGTTTACCCCGAACAAACATCCTGAAACGAGATTTATATATATATAGATACATACGAGTATAAGCGAGTATATACGTCTATAATGGAATGTATATCTGTATAGATTAAAAATACTTGCAGATACCTATTACGTATGTATTGGTGCATTTACGTGAATACGTTTAATTACGTGCCTACACGAGTATATGCGTATACATACGCATATACGTATATTCAACCCCGTTTACTGCAAAAACAATACATATTAAGTGAAATTAATATTTAATTTATATTTGCCTTATACTTAACGATTAAGTGACATTAGAGGAACAATATTTGTTAAGGGGTCTAAGGACCTTTAATCTTCAGAATTTTCGATTTTCTGGAAAAAATATATGTTATGCATAATTTTATTCTGAACAATTTGATACCTTATTTATTACCATACGCCAAAAACTTTTCGAGTTATTGTAAAAATGCGTAAACTTTCCCCGTAGAGATTTATGTTAACAGCAGCTGTTTAAGCCTCTTTTTCTCAGGTGCCGATTTCTTCGGTTTTCTCGTTTTACGCGCATGATATTTCAGAAAGTTTCTTATATATTTCCGTAAAACTTTTCATGCATGTTTGTATGATACATCTTAACGATCTGAACCTAAATTTCAACTAAAAAATTAAAGTTAATATTTAAAAATAACTATTTTTTTACCCAAAATTTTGGAAATTTTCGATATTAACTTACCAAATTTCAAAAAAATAAATAAATAATTTTAAAAAAATAAATAAATTTAGGTTCAGGTCATAAATATAAACCAGATAAACATACATTTAAAGTTTTACGGACATATATAAGAAGCTTTCTGAGATATCATGCGCGCAAAACGAGAAAACCGAAGAAACCGGCACCTGAGAAAAAGAGGCTTAAACCGCTACTGTTAACATTAATCTCTATGGGGAAAGTTTAGGCATTTTTACAATAACTCGAAAAATTTTTGGCGCATAGTAATAAATAAGGTATCGAATTGTTCAGAATTAAACTGTGCATAACATATATTTTTTCCAGAAAATCAAAAATTTTGAAGTTTAAAGGTCCTTAGACCCCTTAAGCCTAATATTATGACCACTTTACCCCATCTTACTTAAATTGTTCTAAACAATTATCTAAAGAAGAATCAGCTAACTGCTAATGAGGTTGTGTTCTTGAGACATGTAGGAAGCTTCCTATAGTCAATCTGTTCATAATTCTAATTAACAAAATTTCCCAAGGAAGTTAAAAGAGTTGTTTAGATTTAAAAACTTTTCATTCTCACAAAATATTTTTCTTTACCAAAAAAATTTTTACCAGATGTGAAATTTTGTATTCCAAATGTAGTTTCTAACTGCCCTACTCTATCATAAAATTTTCACGTTCATTCGAATATTTATTTCCAAGCTATAGTCATTTATTTGAAGAATGACCACTCTACCCCATTGACCACTTTCCCCCACCTGACCCTATGATTTGCAACTGAAATTAGTGAAATTTTTAAAATCGCTCTTAATTAGTGCTGAGTCAAATCTAGTACGAATATTCTCAAAGCATTTAAGGGAGCGGTACAGCAACAATTCAGATGAGTGTTATGACAAGTTATACTCAACAAAACTGCTTCGTTCCTATACATGTTAAAATACAATAATAAAGCATGGTAATGTTAAAATTTCATTTAAAACATTTAGTTTGTAATAAATACAAAAAAAAAAAAAAAAAAAAAAAAAAACTTAAAACAACCAGTATGAGTTTTAACATAACTAACAGAAATAACTAAAACTGTTCTCGTCTAACTAATTACAATTTTGGACCGGTAATAACGTCCAGTACGTACTCTCTCAACCACGAGAGTGAGCGTTATAGCTTGCTTTATGATTTTGTATATATAAGGTTTTTGAGCATGTATTTGAACTTTGTTCCTGGAAAAATTACTTATTATTGAGTAATCTCATTGCGTATTGTTCTCACTTGGCCTTTGAATGGCGTTCCTATGATTTTATTCCGCCTCCCCCCCCCCCCCATCGTCTGCAGCACCATCGTCGACCGGCCCCTCTCACTGCTGCTCCTCTAGCGAAAACCGTCTCCAGGTTGCGTCCATATCCTACACACACACACGAATACATACACACACCATCACACACACCAACACACACGCGCATACACATACACGCACCTACACACACACACACACACACACACGTACACACACGCACCATCACACATAAACACACCTACACACTCATACCTGCACACAGACACAAACACACACGCCTACAGACACAAAACACACACACACACTCGTGATTGCGATAAATATAATTTGAATTCAATATGTCAAAATTCAAATTCCCCTTTTATTTATTTATTTACTAGCTGCCAGCCACGCGTTGCTGTGGCGAAGTAGTTGGATCAAAATAATATTTTACTCATTATTTTGATAGAATCAAATTAATATTTTTAATAGAGCTTAAAATAGCCGATTTTAAAAGATATGAGATTGATAATGGGCGTGTTTCAATGTAAAAACGATTCATAAATGTTCCTTAAAAATAATGGGCTCCAGATGTGGCCAATTTCTGCCAGTAATATGTCTTGCCAAAACCAGGAACGTTTTTCGATAAAATTCAGTAGCCTTCCTGAAATTATCTCGGAAGCTTCCTGAAAAATTCAAAGATCTTCTCGTTCGAAGCTAGTCGTGTTTCTGGAACTTTAGTGTAAACTTAGGTAGGTATAAAAATAGCTTAGCACCTTTCTGATTTATTAAGGAACTTCTATAAGCAGTAATGCAAACATAGCCAAAGCATAGCCAGAATTGCATGCAAGTATCGAGAATTTTTACTCAGTAACGTTTCGGATTTTTTTTTTTTTTAACAGTGCAGGCTGAAGCAAGTACTTATTGATTTCAGTAAGTACTAACTAAATTTTCTATGGCAAAAGCACTATACTTACGCTTAATAAATTTTGCAAGTATGACTTCGGACAAAAGAAAAAAGCAAAATAACTTGAAAGTGATATTAAATATTGAAACTGATTGTAAATATCGGAATGAAGAAACTAATCTTAAACCACCATACACTTTTAGATTCTACACTACAATTTATTCATATCAGCTTTCTCTATAGTTTGTAATCAATAACTTCTTTTTACAAAATACACTAAATTGAAAACATATAAAAAATAAAAATTAAATTTTATCAATGAGGTAGATAACATTGACTTCAAACTATTGTTTCTATTATTTGAAAACTGAAAATTATCAAGCACTAAGTTGTGCACAATGTTCTTGCTTAACCTGTTTTTTTCTGAAACGAAAGGTATGATCGCCTTCCAACTTGTGAATAGGCGATATATGGTTGCCCATGAGAGAAACATGTATGTTTCAAGTCCAAACCAAAAGTAGACATTGTTTGGTCTTGAGATCTATTTATGATCTTTGCAAAAGCTAAACGAATCGGAAATCGAAGTTTTCCAAATGTGTTTAAAAATTATGACACTATTAATGGATTCATTGGTAACACAAACATTTCTTCTTTAAACTTTCCCGTCAAAATCGTTGACTTTTGATGAAGAAACGTGTGCCGTTGCAAAATCTAGGTGTGGTTTAATTCGCGAAAAAAAATAAATTGGTGAGCCAATTTTCAACCAGAAATCGTGTAGTCACAATCCTGGTGTATCCAGGGAATTAAAAAATTCAGTTGGAATGTTTACGGTTTTGTTTTCATCGACAAATGAATAGCTTTGTTCAGCATCAACGGTCAGCATTTTCTTTCTCAGCCGTCAGTAATGGCTCATTATTCGCAATAATTGTAGCTAAGACAGCGTCATTGCACTGTTTTTTCCTGTTTCAAATCAGTGTTAACTAAGTCGGTGGCCCAACAATCAAGAGACGGCAAACCATAATGACTAAAAGGCAAATTTGAAATTTAAATGCAAAAACCTTCAGTCAAAACTAAAGCTTCATATTCATCTCTGATGTAAAATCTGGATTCGGACATTTGTGTGTTTGTTTAACTTTATGAAATACGTCTTCAAACGTAAAAGTTATATAGTTTCTCCACAGAAATGATGATTGTGTTGGATATTATGTCGTCAAAAATGTTTTAAACAGTTGACGAATACTGTTTGTCGTTATGTCAAACCTGCATTAGAAAGTGTCAACTCCCTACGACTGTGTGCGACCAATAAATGCAATTTGCGACATGCATCGTGATATGTATTAAACACCCAACAATTAACGGTCCGCAAATATTCCTGTCTGTTCGGGAATATTTATCGAAAACAAATGCAAAAAAAAAAACTGTTTTGGAAGCACAGTTTTGTTTTGGATGGAGTTTTGATCGCAATGTCTTGGCTTTAATTATGTCCGAGATTGATGAGTGTTGTATTCTTTGTTTACGTCGCTTTCGTGATTTTCTGATTTATTCAACACTGTAAAAACAGTTAAGAATCGCCCCGAAAAATAATGGGCAGCGAATAGGCCCAATTTCTGCCAGTAACATCTTTCAAAAAGTAGGAACGTTTTCTACTCTAAGTCAGAAAAATTCCTAAAATTATCCTGAAATCTTTCTGAAGAATTCCGAAACCTCTCCGATTCGAAACAATCATTTCACTAAAACATTCAGACATAACCTAAGTAACATAAGTAACTAAGGCACATTTTTCGATTCACCAAGAAAGCACCAAAATAATTATCGCAACCATACCCACTGCTAAGAAGGACTTTTAAGCATACACAAAGAATTCTACTTGTTTTTTACTCTTGAAAAGTTACGGAATCTAGAGACTCACTTGCTTCCATTCGGAGTTCCGTCAATCTGGACGGGCCATGACGAAGGTATTGCAATCAATTCTCGTGCCTAAAATTCTTAACCTTCCTGAAAATTATCTTGGAATATTTTTGATGAATTCAGTCATCTCCCTGACTAAAAGCCAGTCGTGCCTCTGCACCCCCCCCCCTTCAGAGAAAACTTAGGTAAGTTTAATACCCAAAAACTTGACACCTTTCAACTTCTTCAAGAAAGTTCCAAAAGTATTACTGCAAGCATGACGATAGGTAAAACAGAATAGCAAGTAAGTACTATGAAACTTACTCGCCAGTGACTCCTGCAAAGCTACGGCACCCATAGGCTCGTTCACTCTCATTCTGAGCTTAGACGCTATAAGCGGAATTGAATTTTTTAGAAGCCGATACACATAATAAATACACTCAGTTAATCTTTAAACTGGGAGTTAAAAATATTTTTCACAACAGTGAGATGTCTGCATTCATGACGTTTGTAGCAACTCAGGAAACGTTTTGACGCAGATACTTGGTTTTCAAAAGACATTATTCAGGACCTATTAAATCCCGATACGTTCCACGGAAATAATCAGTGACATTTCGTATTTTTTTACAGTTCGTGTAAAATAGCGTGGAACATTGGTAAATAGTTTTATTTCTAAGAGTCCGGCCGAACACATTTTTTTTTGACACAATGTAAAAAAAAGTTTTTAGTGGTTGAATGCTCTTCGCAGAAAATATCTTCTGTAAAATATACTCGTTGGTCGTTTTCGAGATTTCGTTTCGTACTGCAATATGCTGAACAGAAGGGGTCTCTTTCGTTTATGGAGAAACTAAATTATGCCAGATAAATTATGCCACGCCGTTGCTGCTTATATAATTTACTCATCTCTCATCGCGTTATTTTTGTCCATATTTCGTACATCAAATGCGACCCAAAAATGACCTTTAACACTGTATCGGCAAAAGTACTTCATGGAGTTCTTGAAACTGCAAAACTCGACATTAATATGAGCCTCTTACGTGTTTAAAACCAGTGGTGAGTATGGAACCATTTGCCACTTCTTAATTTCAACTTGATTTGTAGAATTTGACATTTACATTGAAAAGTTTTGCCACTATTATCATCGTTTCTACGGCGATACAATTGCCATCGATATTCGTAACATAGTATCATTTGTAAATTTAAATTAACTTAAGAAAAAATAATTTTGAGGAAGAATTAACTTACAGTGCCATCTATTAAGAATTTATAGAACTAAACAATTAATACACACTATCCTTATATATTATTTCTGTAGTCTGTTTTTGGTTTCTACGCCAAATTTCCCTCAATTCTTGATCGATTTCTTTGATTTACGGCTTATTTTATAGCTTAGGGTGCTGGCTACTGACGAAAAATAGACCCAAGGTCTGAAAATTGTTTCTTTTAGCCGAAAAACCTGTTTTAAAGAACCAGAATAAGGTTTTCGGTCAAACTTATAACTTTAATTTGCGCTATGACCGACATAGCTGAGTAGCTTGATCGGCAGAGCGTTCTCTTCGTACCCAGGAGATTACGTGTTCGGGCCCACGTCCGAACAATCTGCAACAAAAAAATTAGAGAAACATCGCGCATTACATGAACACTGAATTAAATGGATAACAACTATGAGGGAATAGAATAAATGAGAAGGAAAAGCTCCTTGCTGATATGAAAACATTCAGTCATTTTGTGCTAAATTACTTCGAAATTGCACGTGTTTTTTTTTTTTTTTTTTTGAAGCTTTGGCTCTGGAAAGAAAATTAAAGCATAATGTAAGCGAAAATATAAGTAACAGGTTTAAGATTTCAGACTACAATAGAATTGTTTTTTGTTCAGAAAAAAAATAATAAATCGTATATTGAAATATATATTCTTCTAATGAGTTTTTGACTCTTTGTACAAATAAATAAAATACTACCTCAATTTGAAGGGTAAAATATATATTTTTTCTTCTTTTTGCTAAAAAACAAATAGCTTATCACATTTTTACTATATTCGAAAGCATAGTTCAATTTATTTTGTATTTTAACCGTGCTGTTAAATGATGAACACGTGCTGCCATCTAAGTTATAACGGTTTAAGAAGCCTGCGATAACAAATTGTAAAAATTTTCAAAAATAAAAACATTTTTCTTCAATATCTTATCTTATATATTAATCCCCTCTCATTTTAAAACTTATCAGGCTGGCCAATGACGAAAAAAAGACTTACGGTCGAAAATTCAAGTTTTCGAAATCGCCTCTTGCTGTTTCAAAACCATGATGCTGCCTGTAGTTCTTATGCATTTTTTAAAGGAAAGTTCTAATGCAGTTTTCCATTTTTTACGTTGCTTTCGGCAAAAAAAAAAAAAAAAAAAAAAAAAAAATAGCCTGTGTGTGTGTTTATATTTTAATAAAGCTTAACAGCACTGGACTTAGTTGTTCGGTTTAATTGATAAGTTTTTTTCGGTAGAGCGTTCGGCTATAAACTATCTGAACTTCGGGCAAGCTTGGGCTGTCCGACATAATATCAAATTTATATTAGTATTACGCATTACATGTGCTCATAACATACACACCTAATAAAATAAATGCAGTGGGAATGCTACTTGGTGTTTCGACTCCTTTATGCAGGCTACAGTTATCATTCGGATAAGTTGATTGTTAATCGAACTGTGTTCTTTGACTACATCCAGACCACTCAACATAATGTAAGCATAAAAAAGTATTAGATTTACCTAAAGAAATCCTTTTTGTGCAGAAAAACATTTTTATTGTATGCTAAAATGTAGATGCTTCGAATAGCAGTGTTCGACCTTTTGTACAAATGAAAAAATACTACGCCCGATTAAAACTACGAGTTTCACTCAGTAAACCTTTAATTTTTTATTCGCGCGAATACGATATAAAGCATTAAAAGTACTATCAACTTCATTAGCAAGAAATTATTTTCTACTCCTCTGCTTTCCGCTGAAAAAAAAAAAAAAACATTTTGTCTACGTTCGAAAAATTACACTTAAGAACGGACTCAGTTCAACTGGTTTTGGTTTTGAATTTTAAGTGTTCGATTAAAAGAGAAACATGTGAGGGCATTTAAGCCGTAACGGTTAAAGCAACCTTCTATGTGAAATAGTTCAATATTCAAAGATAAAAACACTTATTTTCAATCAAATTTATTACTTCTCTAGAATGTTTGTTTCAATCGCTACGTGAGATCTTCGTCATTCTTTAATCAAATTAAATGCTTTGCGAATAATTTTAAATCGTATCATGCTGGTTAATGACAAAACACAGATGCATGATCTTATTATTCTTATTATTATTTTTTTTTTGGCAAAAAGCTTTTTTGCTGTTTTTTACTACGCATTCCTTCAATGAATAGCTTTCGAAAAAGAAGGCGCAATTGCTAGGTTTGTTGGGGTGTCGTTCTGTTAGTCAGAATGGCGCCAATTCGAATACGTGCCAATAAATATCTCTTTACTGTTTCTTTTTTTCCCGTCAGATGCTGACATGTGCAGGACTGTATTTGCCACAACCTGTTTTTTCACATGCACAATTATTGCTTTTTCACGAGTCACCACTCAGACACACTTTTAATGACATTTATGTTTGCATTGAAAATATGTACGATTAAAAGGGGAGCTATGATCAAATTATCACAACGTTGTATTTAACGAGGTTTTGTTACTGATGTCTTTAAATTACATGCCTTCTCTTCTGCGCTTACTTTTTTTTCGGTTCTTCGTCATAATGTTCTTCCTTTGAAATTCTTAAAGAGCGAAATGCCTTATGAAACGATTTGAAGCACAGTGCGGAGTTCCGCACGGGTCGACTAGTTAAGGCGTAATAAACATTTTATTTGTAATTAAAAATTATAAAAACCATCCTATCTTTTAAGTTGGACCAAATTACAGATAGGTATAAAATTTTATAAAAGTCGGTTCAGTAGTTTCGGAGTTTACCTCGAACAAACATCGTGACACGAGATTTTTATATATATAGATTTATTTATTTATTTTTTTATTTATTTTTTGATCTTCGCATTGTGATATATTCGAATAAAAGTAACCATTGCGTATCTGAATATGAAGCATCAGCTTTCTAAAAACAATGTTTTTGCTAGAAAAATTAGGATTTGTACGTGTTGCAGGCGTGAAGACCACTAAAAGTTTTACATGTATTTTAGTCTGCAGAGTATAAATATCATTCTTTTACCATTGGGCGTTGCGAACCATTTAGAGTCACAGAATGTTAATGCATCAAAATTTATTCAAATGAACTATTACTGGGATTCGCTTCGATCAAATTAGTTTTTGAATTCAAGTAGAGCAGATAGACGATATTAATCCGTGTTTCTAAAATTTGTAATTTCGCATGCAATTCAGGTTACCCTTTGAGGTTTTTACCTATACTAATATTTTAAAAAGAAAGGGTTTATTTTGTACTAGTCGACCCGTGCGGAACTCCGCACTGTGCTTCAAATCGTTTCATAAGGCATTTCGCTCTTTAAGAATTTCAAAGGAAGAACATTATGACGAAGAACCGAAAAAAAAGTAAGCGCAGAAGAGAAGGCATGTAATTTAAAGACATCAGTAACAAAACCTCGTTAAATACAACGTTGTGATAATTTGATCATAGCTCCCCTTTTAATCGTACATATTTTCAATGCAAACATAAATGTCATTAAAAGTGTGTCTGAGTGGTGACTCGTGAAAAAGCAATAATTGTGCATGTGAAAAAACAGGTTGTGGCAAATACAGTCCTGCACATGTCAGCATCTGACGGGAAAAAAAGAAACAGTAAAGAGATATTTATTGGCACGTATTCGAATTGGCGCCATTCTGACTAACAGAACGACACCCCAACAAACCTAGCAATTGCGCCTTCTTTTTCGAAAGCTATTCATTGAAGGAATGCGTAGTAAAAAACAGCAAAAAAGCTTTTTGCCAAAAAAAAAATAATAATAAGAATAATAAGATCATGCATCTGTGTTTTGTCATTAACCAGCATGATACGATTTAAAATTATTCGCAAAGCATTTAATTTGATTAAAGAATGACGAAGATCTCACGTAGCGATTGAAACAAACATTCTAGAGAAGTAATAAATTTGATTGAAAATAAGTGTTTTTATCTTTGAATATTGAACTATTTCACATAGAAGGTTGCTTTAACCGTTACGGCTTAAATGCCCTCACATGTTTCTCTTTTAATCGAACACTTAAAATTCAAAACCAAAACCAGTTGAACTGAGTCCGTTCTTAAGTGTAATTTTTCGAACGTAGACAAAATGTTTTTTTTTTTTTTTTCAGCAGAAAGCAGAGGAGTAGAAAATAATTTCTTGCTAATGAAGTTGATAGTACTTTTAATGCTTTATATCGTATTCGCGCGAATAAAAAATTAAAGGTTTACTGAGTGAAACTCGTAGTTTTAATCGGGCGTAGTATTTTTTCATTTGTACAAAAGGTCGAACACTGCTATTCGAAGCATCTACATTTTAGCATACAATAAAAATGTTTTTCTGCACAAAAAGGATTTCTTTAGGTAAATCTAATACTTTTTTATGCTTACATTATGTTGAGTGGTCTGGATGTAGTCAAAGAACACAGTTCGATTAACAATCAACTTATCCGAATGATAACTGTAGCCTGCATAAAGGAGTCGAAACACCAAGTAGCATTCCCACTGCATTTATTTTATTAGGTGTGTATGTTATGAGCACATGTAATGCGTAATACTAATATAAATTTGATATTATGTCGGACAGCCCAAGCTTGCCCGAAGTTCAGATAGTTTATAGCCGAACGCTCTACCGAAAAAAACTTATCAATTAAACCGAACAACTAAGTCCAGTGCTGTTAAGCTTTATTAAAATATAAACACACACACAGGCTATTTTTTTTTTTTTTTTTTGCCGAAAGCAACGTAAAAAATGGAAAACTGCATTAGAACTTTCCTTTAAAAAATGCATAAGAACTACAGGCAGCATCATGGTTTTGAAACAGCAAGAGGCGATTTCGAAAACTTGAATTTTCGACCGTAAGTCTTTTTTTCGTCATTGGCCAGCCTGATAAGTTTTAAAATGAGAGGGGATTAATATATAAGATAAGATATTGAAGAAAAATGTTTTTATTTTTGAAAATTTTTACAATTTGTTATCGCAGGCTTCTTAAACCGTTATAACTTAGATGGCAGCACGTGTTCATCATTTAACAGCACGGTTAAAATACAAAATAAATTGAACTATGCTTTCGAATGTAGTAAAAATGTGATAAGCTATTTGTTTTTTAGCAAAAAGAAGAAAAAATATATATTTTACCCTTCAAATTGAGGTAGTATTTTATTTATTTGTACAAAGAGTCAAAAACTCATTAGAAGAATATATATTTCAATATACGATTTATTATTTTTTTTCTGAACAAAAAACAATTCTATTGTAGTCTGAAATCTTAAACCTGTTACTTATATTTTCGCTTACATTATGCTTTAATTTTCTTTCCAGAGCCAAAGCTTCAAAAAAAAAAAAAACACGTGCAATTTCGAAGTAATTTAGCACAAAATGACTGAATGTTTTCATATCAGCAAGGAGCTTTTCCTTCTCATTTATTCTATTCCCTCATAGTTGTTATCCATTTAATTCAGTGTTCATGTAATGCGCGATGTTTCTCTAATTTTTTTGTTGCAGATTGTTCGGACGTGGGCCCGAACACGTAATCTCCTGGGTACGAAGAGAACGCTCTGCCGATCAAGCTACTCAGCTATGTCGATCATAGCGCAAATTAAAGTTATAAGTTTGACCGAAAACCTTATTCTGGTTCTTTAAAACAGGTTTTTCGGCTAAAAGAAACAATTTTCAGACCTTGGGTCTATTTTTCGTCAGTAGCCAGCACCCTAAGCTATAAAATAAGCCGTAAATCAAAGAAATCGATCAAGAATTGAGGGAAATTTGGCGTAGAAACCAAAAACAGGCTACAGAAATAATATATAAGGATGTTTATATGTTCTTGGTAATCTCTGTGGACTCCGTAGGTTTGTACGAAGTGAAGGCGAGGTTCGAATCGTCGTACTTGTTTGCAGTTATGACTGTGCTCGCGGTAATGCTTTTGGAGCTGTCTTAGCAAAGCAGGTAGGTGCCAAGCTGTCATTTTAAGCTTGCCTAAGTTTTCGCTGAAGGTTCCAGAGACACAACTGGATTCACCCGGGAAGCTTACTGAGTTCTTCAGAAAGATTCCAGGATAATTTCAGGAAGGTTACTGAATTTTAGCGGAAAATATTTATGCTTTTTTGCAAGATATGTTACTTGTAGAAATTGGGCACATTAGCTGCCTATTGTTTTTACAATGTAGTCCGTCATCGAAAAACTGAAGACCATTTGATTCATTTCTGTATACGTATTTCTTGTTACTTTTATAGTAATATTGTTTTTAATCCTGAACATAACATAAAGGCAATGTGTTGATTAGCAGATAGTATCCTTATATATTATTTCTGTAGCCTGTTTTTGGTTTCTACGCCAAATTTCCCTCAATTCTTGATCGATTTCTTTGATTTACGGCTTATTTTATAGCTTAGGGTGCTGGCTACTGACGAAAAATAGACCCAAGGTCTGAAAATTGTTTCTTTTAGCCGAAAAACCTGTTTTAAAGAACCAGAATAAGGTTTTCGGTCAAACTTATAACTTTAATTTGCGCTATGACCGACATAGCTGAGTAGCTTGATCGGCAGAGCGTTCTCTTCGTACCCAGGAGATTACGTGTTCGGGCCCACGTCCGAACAATCTGCAACAAAAAAATTAGAGAAACATCGCGCATTACATGAACACTGAATTAAATGGATAACAACTATGAGGGAATAGAATAAATGAGAAGGAAAAGCTCCTTGCTGATATGAAAACATTCAGTCATTTTGTGCTAAATTACTTCGAAATTGCACGTGTTTTTTTTTTTTTTTTTTTTTTGAAGCTTTGGCTCTGGAAAGAAAATTAAAGCATAATGTAAGCGAAAATATAAGTAACAGGTTTAAGATTTCAGACTACAATAGAATTGTTTTTTGTTCAGAAAAAAAATAATAAATCGTATATTGAAATATATATTCTTCTAATGAGTTTTTGACTCTTTGTACAAATAAATAAAATACTACCTCAATTTGAAGGGTAAAATATATATTTTTTCTTCTTTTTGCTAAAAAACAAATAGCTTATCACATTTTTACTACATTCGAAAGCATAGTTCAATTTATTTTGTATTTTAACCGTGCTGTTAAATGATGAACACGTGCTGCCATCTAAGTTATAACGGTTTAAGAAGCCTGCGATAACAAATTGTAAAAATTTTCAAAAATAAAAACATTTTTCTTCAATATCTTATCTTATATATTAATCCCCTCTCATTTTAAAACTTATCAGGCTGGCCAATGACGAAAAAAAGACTTACGGTCGAAAATTCAAGTTTTCGAAATCGCCTTTTGCTGTTTCAAAACCATGATGCTGCCTGTAGTTCTTATGCATTTTTTAAAGGAAAGTTCTAATGCAGTTTTCCATTTTTTACGTTGCTTTCGGCAAAAAAAAAAAAAAAAAAAAAAATAGCCTGTGTGTGTGTTTATATTTTAATAAAGCTTAACAGCACTGGACTTAGTTGTTCGGTTTAATTGATAAGTTTTTTTCGGTAGAGCGTTCGGCTATAAACTATCTGAACTTCGGGCAAGCTTGGGCTGTCCGACATAATATCAAATTTATATTAGTATTACGCATTACATGTGCTCATAACATACACACCTAATAAAATAAATGCAGTGGGAATGCTACT
The DNA here is from genome assembly GCF_026930045.1 of Uloborus diversus. NCBI lineage: Eukaryota > Metazoa > Arthropoda > Arachnida > Araneae > Uloboridae > Uloborus > Uloborus diversus. The sequence goes on from NC_072740.1 coordinate 77,464,451, forward strand.
TGGTGTTTCGACTCCTTTATGCAGGCTACAGTTATCATTCGGATAAGTTGATTGTTAATCGAACTGTGTTCTTTGACTACATCCAGACCACTCAACATAATGTAAGCATAAAAAAGTATTAGATTTACCTAAAGAAATCCTTTTTGTGCAGAAAAACATTTTTATTGTATGCTAAAATGTAGATGCTTCGAATAGCAGTGTTCGACCTTTTGTACAAATGAAAAAATACTACGCCCGATTAAAACTACGAGTTTCACTCAGTAAACCTTTAATTTTTTATTCGCGCGAATACGATATAAAGCATTAAAAGTACTATCAACTTCATTAGCAAGAAATTATTTTCTACTCCTCTGCTTTCTGCTGAAAAAAAAAAAAAACATTTTGTCTACGTTCGAAAAATTACACTTAAGAACGGACTCAGTTCAACTGGTTTTGGTTTTGAATTTTAAGTGTTCGATTAAAAGAGAAACATGTGAGGGCATTTAAGCCGTAACGGTTAAAGCAACCTTCTATGTGAAATAGTTCAATATTCAAAGATAAAAACACTTATTTTCAATCAAATTTATTACTTCTCTAGAATGTTTGTTTCAATCGCTACGTGAGATCTTCGTCATTCTTTAATCAAATTAAATGCTTTGCGAATAATTTTAAATCGTATCATGCTGGTTAATGACAAAACACAGATGCATGATCTTATTATTATTATTATTTTTTTTTTTTTGGCAAAAAGCTTTTTTGCTGTTTTTTACTACGCATTCCTTCAATGAATAGCTTTCGAAAAGGAAGGCGCAATTGCTAGGTTTGTTGGGGTGTCGTTCTGTTAGTCAGAATGGCGCCAATTCGAATACGTGCCAATAAATATCTCTTTACTGTTTCTTTTTTTCCCGTCAGATGCTGACATGTGCAGGACTGTATTTGCCACAACCTGTTTTTTCACATGCACAATTATTGCTTTTTCACGAGTCACCACTCAGACACACTTTTAATGACATTTATGTTTGCATTGAAAATATGTACGATTAAAAGGGGAGCTATGATCAAATTATCACAACGTTGTATTTAACGAGGTTTTGTTACTGATGTCTTTAAATTACATGCCTTCTCTTCTGCGCTTACTTTTTTTTCGGTTCTTCGTCATAATGTTCTTCCTTTGAAATTCTTAAAGAGCGAAATGCCTTATGAAACGATTTGAAGCACAGTGCGGAGTTCCGCACGGGTCGACTAGTCCTTATATATTATTTCTGTAGCCTGTTTTTGGTTTCTACGCCAAATTTCCCTCAATTCTTGATCGATTTCTTTGATTTACGGCTTATTTTATAGCTTAGGGTGCTGGCTACTGACGAAAAATAGACCCAAGGTCTGAAAATTGTTTCTTTTAGCCGAAAAACCTGTTTTAAAGAACCAGAATAAGGTTTTCGGTCAAACTTATAACTTTAATTTGCGCTATGACCGACATAGCTGAGTAGCTTGATCGGCAGAGCGTTCTCTTCGTACCCAGGAGATTACGTGTTCGGGCCCACGTCCGAACAATCTGCAACAAAAAAATTAGAGAAACATCGCGCATTACATGAACACTGAATTAAATGGATAACAACTATGAGGGAATAGAATAAATGAGAAGGAAAAGCTCCTTGCTGATATGAAAACATTCAGTCATTTTGTGCTAAATTACTTCGAAATTGCACGTGTTTTTTTTTTTTTTTTTTTGAAGCTTTGGCTCTGGAAAGAAAATTAAAGCATAATGTAAGCGAAAATATAAGTAACAGGTTTAAGATTTCAGACTACAATAGAATTGTTTTTTGTTCAGAAAAAAAATAATAAATCGTATATTGAAATATATATTCTTCTAATGAGTTTTTGACTCTTTGTACAAATAAATAAAATACTACCTCAATTTGAAGGGTAAAATATATATTTTTTCTTCTTTTTGCTAAAAAACAAATAGCTTATCACATTTTTACTACATTCGAAAGCATAGTTCAATTTATTTTGTATTTTAACCGTGCTGTTAAATGATGAACACGTGCTGCCATCTAAGTTATAACGGTTTAAGAAGCCTGCGATAACAAATTGTAAAAATTTTCAAAAATAAAAACATTTTTCTTCAATATCTTATCTTATATATTAATCCCCTCTCATTTTAAAACTTATCAGGCTGGCCAATGACGAAAAAAAGACTTACGGTCGAAAATTCAAGTTTTCGAAATCGCCTCTTGCTGTTTCAAAACCATGATGCTGCCTGTAGTTCTTATGCATTTTTTAAAGGAAAGTTCTAATGCAGTTTTCCATTTTTTACGTTGCTTTCGGCAAAAAAAAAAAAAAAAAAAATAGCCTGTGTGTGTGTTTATATTTTAATAAAGCTTAACAGCACTGGACTTAGTTGTTCGGTTTAATTGATAAGTTTTTTTCGGTAGAGCGTTCGGCTATAAACTATCTGAACTTCGGGCAAGCTTGGGCTGTCCGACATAATATCAAATTTATATTAGTATTACGCATTACATGTGCTCATAACATACACACCTAATAAAATAAATGCAGTGGGAATGCTACTTGGTGTTTCGACTCCTTTATGCAGGCTACAGTTATCATTCGGATAAGTTGATTGTTAATCGAACTGTGTTCTTTGACTACATCCAGACCACTCAACATAATGTAAGCATAAAAAAGTATTAGATTTACAAAAAGAAATCCTTTTTGTGCAGAAAAACATTTTTATTGTATGCTAAAATGTAGATGCTTCGAATAGCAGTGTTCGACCTTTTGTACAAATGAAAAAATACTACGCCCGATTAAAACTACGAGTTTCACTCAGTAAACCTTTAATTTTTTATTCGCGCGAATACGATATAAAGCATTAAAAGTACTATCAACTTCATTAGCAAGAAATTATTTTCTACTCCTCTGCTTTCTGCTGAAAAAAAAAAAAAAAAACATTTTGTCTACGTTCGAAAAATTACACTTAAGAACGGACTCAGTTCAACTGGTTTTGGTTTTGAATTTTAAGTGTTCGATTAAAAGAGAAACATGTGAGGGCATTTAAGCCGTAACGGTTAAAGCAACCTTCTATGTGAAATAGTTCAATATTCAAAGATAAAAACACTTATTTTCAATCAAATTTATTACTTCTCTAGAATGTTTGTTTCAATCGCTACGTGAGATCTTCGTCATTCTTTAATCGAATTAAATGCTTTGCGAATAATTTTAAATCGTATCATGCTGGTTAATGACAAAACACAGATGCATGATCTTATTATTATTATTATTTTTTTTTTTTGGCAAAAAGCTTTTTTGCTGTTTTTTACTACGCATTCCTTCAATGAATAGCTTTCGAAAAGGAAGGCGCAATTGCTAGGTTTGTTGGGGTGTCGTTCTGTTAGTCAGAATGGCGCCAATTCGAATACGTGCCAATAAATATCTCTTTACTGTTTCTTTTTTTCCCGTCAGATGCTGACATGTGCAGGACTGTATTTGCCACAACCTGTTTTTTCACATGCACAATTATTGCTTTTTCACGAGTCACCACTCAGACACACTTTTAATGACATTTATGTTTGCATTGAAAATATGTACGATTAAAAGGGGAGCTATGATCAAATTATCACAACGTTGTATTTAACGAGGTTTTGTTACTGATGTCTTTAAATTACATGCCTTCTCTTCTGCGCTTACTTTTTTTTCGGTTCTTCGTCATAATGTTCTTCCTTTGAAATTCTTAAAGAGCGAAATGCCTTATGAAACGATTTGAAGCACAGTGCGGAGTTCCGCACGGGTCGACTAGTTAAGGCGTAATAAACATTTTATTTGTAATTAAAAATTATAAAAACCATCCTATCTTTTAAGTTGGACCAAATTACAGATAGGTATAAAATTTTATAAAAGTCGGTTCAGTAGTTTCGGAGTTTACCTCGAACAAACATCGTGACACGAGATTTTTATATATATAGATTTATTTATTTATTTATTTATTTATTTTTTGATCTTCGCATTGTGATATATTCGAATAAAAGTAACCATTGCGTATCTGAATATGAAGCATCAGCTTTCTAAAAACAATGTTTTTGCTAGAAAAATTAGGATTTGTACGTGTTGCAGGCGTGAAGACCACTAAAAGTTTTACATGTATTTTAGTCTGCAGAGTATAAATATCATTCTTTTACCATTGGGCGTTGCGAACCATTTAGAGTCACAGAATGTTAATGCATCAAAATTTATTCAAATGAACTATTACTGGGATTCGCTTCGATCAAATTAGTTTTTGAATTCAAGTAGAGCAGATAGACGATATTAATCCGTGTTTCTAAAATTTGTAATTTCGCATGCAATTCAGGTTACCCTTTGAGGTTTTTACCTATACTAATATTTTAAAAAGAAAGGGTTTATTTTGTATGTTTATATGTTCTTGGTAATCTCTGTGGACTCCGTAGGTTTGTACGAAGTGAAGGCGAGGTTCGAATCGTCGTACTTGTTTGCAGTTATGACTGTGCTCGCGGTAATGCTTTTGGAGCTGTCTTAGCGAAGCAGGTAGGTGCCAAGCTGTCATTTTAAGCTTGCCTAAGTTTTCGCTGAAGGTTCCAGAGACACAACTGGATTCACCCGGGAAGCTTACTGAGTTCTTCAGAAAGATTCCAGGATAATTTCAGGAAGGTTACTGAATTTTAGCGGAAAATATTTATGCTTTTTTGCAAGATATGTTACTTGTAGAAATTGGGCACATTAGCTGCCTATTGTTTTTACAATGTAGTCCGTCATCGAAAAACTGAAGACCATTTGATTCATTTCTGTATACGTATTTCTTGTTACTTTTATAGTAATATTGGTTTTAATCCTAAACATAACATAAAGGCAATGTGTTGATTAGCAGATAGTATCCTTATATATTATTTCTGTAGCCTGTTTTTGGTTTCTACGCCAAATTTCCCTCAATTCTTGATCGATTTCTTTGATTTACGGCTTATTTTATAGCTTAGGGTGCTGGCTACTGACGAAAAATAGACCCAAGGTCTGAAAATTGTTTCTTTTAGCCGAAAAACCTGTTTTAAAGAACCAGAATAAGGTTTTCGGTCAAACTTATAACTTTAATTTGCGCTATGGCCGACATAGCTGAGTAGCTTGATCGGCAGAGCGTTCTCTTCGTACCCAGGAGATTACGTGTTCGGGCCCACGTCCGAACAATCTGCAACAAAAAAATTAGAGAAACATCGCGCATTACATGAACACTGAATTAAATGGATAACAACTATGAGGGAATAGAATAAATGAGAAGGAAAAGCTCCTTGCTGATATGAAAACATTCAGTCATTTTGTGCTAAATTACTTCGAAATTGCACGTGTTTTTTTTTTTTTTTTTTTTTTGAAGCTTTGGCTCTGGAAAGAAAATTAAAGCATAATGTAAGCGAAAATATAAGTAACAGGTTTAAGATTTCAGACTACAATAGAATTGTTTTTTGTTCAGAAAAAAAATAATAAATCGTATATTGAAATATATATTCTTCTAATGAGTTTTTGACTCTTTGTACAAATAAATAAAATACTACCTCAATTTGAAGGGTAAAATATATATTTTTTCTTCTTTTTGCTAAAAAACAAATAGCTTATCACATTTTTACTACATTCGAAAGCATAGTTCAATTTATTTTGTATTTTAACCGTGCTGTTAAATGATGAACACGTGCTGCCATCTAAGTTATAACGGTTTAAGAAGCCTGCGATAACAAATTGTAAAAATTTTCAAAAATAAAAACATTTTTCTTCAATATCTTATCTTATATATTAATCCCCTCTCATTTTAAAACTTATCAGGCTGGCCAATGACGAAAAAAAGACTTACGGTCGAAAATTCAAGTTTTCGAAATCGCCTCTTGCTGTTTCAAAACCATGATGCTGCCTGTAGTTCTTATGCATTTTTTAAAGGAAAGTTCTAATGCAGTTTTCCATTTTTTACGTTGCTTTCGGCAAAAAAAAAAAAAAAAAAAAAAAAAAAAAAAAAAGCCTGTGTGTGTGTTTATATTTTAATAAAGCTTAACAGCACTGGACTTAGTTGTTCGGTTTAATTGATAAGTTTTTTTCGGTAGAGCGTTCGGCTATAAACTATCTGAACTTCGGGCAAGCTTGGGCTGTCCGACATAATATCAAATTTATATTAGTATTACGCATTACATGTGCTCATAACATACACACCTAATAAAATAAATGCAGTGGGAATGCTACTTGGTGTTTCGACTCCTTTATGCAGGCTACAGTTATCATTCGGATAAGTTGATTGTTAATCGAACTGTGTTCTTTGACTACATCCAGACCACTCAACATAATGTAAGCATAAAAAAGTATTAGATTTACCTAAAGAAATCCTTTTTGTGCAGAAAAACATTTTTATTGTATGCTAAAATGTAGATGCTTCGAATAGCAGTGTTCGACCTTTTGTACAAATGAAAAAATACTACGCCCGATTAAAACTACGAGTTTCACTCAGTAAACCTTTAATTTTTTATTCGCGCGAATACGATATAAAGCATTAAAAGTACTATCAACTTCATTAGCAAGAAATTATTTTCTACTCCTCTGCTTTCTGCTGAAAAAAAAAAAAAACATTTTGTCTACGTTCGAAAAATTACACTTAAGAACGGACTCAGTTCAACTGGTTTTGGTTTTGAATTTTAAGTGTTCGATTAAAAGAGAAACATGTGAGGGCATTTAAGCCGTAACGGTTAAAGCAACCTTCTATGTGAAATAGTTCAATATTCAAAGATAAAAACACTTATTTTCAATCAAATTTATTACTTCTCTAGAATGTTTGTTTCAATCGCTACGTGAGATCTTCGTCATTCTTTAATCAAATTAAATGCTTTGCGAATAATTTTAAATCGTATCATGCTGGTTAATGACAAAACACAGATGCATGATCTTATTATTATTATTATTTTTTTTTTTTTGGCAAAAAGCTTTTTTGCTGTTTTTTACTACGCATTCCTTCAATGAATAGCTTTCGAAAAGGAAGGCGCAATTGCTAGGTTTGTTGGGGTGTCGTTCTGTTAGTCAGAATGGCGCCAATTCGAATACGTGCCAATAAATATCTCTTTACTGTTTCTTTTTTTCCCGTCAGATGCTGACATGTGCAGGACTGTATTTGCCACAACCTGTTTTTTCACATGCACAATTATTGCTTTTTCACGAGTCACCACTCAGACACACTTTTAATGACTTTTATGTTTGCATTGAAAATATGTACGATTAAAAGGGGAGCTATGATCAAATTATCACAACGTTGTATTTAACGAGGTTTTGTTACTGATGTCTTTAAATTACATGCCTTCTCTTCTGCGCTTACTTTTTTTTCGGTTCTTCGTCATAATGTTCTTCCTTTGAAATTCTTAAAGAGCGAAATGCCTTATGAAACGATTTGAAGCACAGTGCGGAGTTCCGCACGGGTCGACTAGTCTTATTATTATTATTATTTTTTTTTTTTTGGCAAAAAGCTTTTTTGCTGTTTTTTACTACGCATTCCTTCAATGAATAGCTTTCGAAAAGGAAGGCGCAATTGCTAGGTTTGTTGGGGTGTCGTTCTGTTAGTCAGAATGGCGCCAATTCGAATACGTGCCAATAAATATCTCTTTACTGTTTCTTTTTTTCCCGTCAGATGCTGACATGTGCAGGACTGTATTTGCCACAACCTGTTTTTTCACATGCACAATTATTGCTTTTTCACGAGTCACCACTCAGACACACTTTTAATGACATTTATGTTTGCATTGAAAATATGTACGATTAAAAGGGGAGCTATGATCAAATTATCACAACGTTGTATTTAACGAGGTTTTGTTACTGATGTCTTTAAATTACATGCCTTCTCTTCTGCGCTTACTTTTTTTTCGGTTCTTCGTCATAATGTTCTTCCTTTGAAATTCTTAAAGAGCGAAATGCCTTATGAAACGATTTGAAGCACAGTGCGGAGTTCCGCACGGGTCGACTAGTAAAACTAAAAACAAGTTACTTTTTGACTTCTGAGCAAACCGTGGTTGACGGCCCTCTGCTGTGATTGAAGGTTACCACTGAAGAAATATGCAAGTGCTTTTTTTTTTTTTTTTTTGCCAGAACTAAAATTAAAAAGCAGTTGTATATGCTCAGCAAAAATGAAAATCAAAATGTGGATGAGATGCTCATTAAAGCAGCTCTATTCAATTTTCAGTTTTTGCAATTTCCTAGAACAAATTGCTCCGTTTAACAATCGGCAAGAGACAAAGGATTAGCGTGTAAGTGATTTCAGGGATATCATCATCCCACCCCCTCCCTCTTTTTTTAATTCTACATTCAATGCTATAACCAAAAACTTCAGTTCCAACAGCTATGAGACTAGTTTGCCACGGAAATAAGTGCACACAGTAATGAAATTTCTTGCTGAGTCATTCCATGAAAAGTCAATCCTTTGTCCCACATATTACGGTTGATATATTTCATTAAAAATAATAATTTTTAAGGGTAATGACGAAATTTTTTGCAAATAAAATCTGACATAAATTTGTAATTTGTTAAGTAAGAAAAAAATTTGTTCATTCATATTTTGAAGTACTATTTTAATGAAAGATATGAGAAAATTTATATTTTAATAAAATATACCTGCGGGATAAAATGGCCGTTTTCCGTGGAATGGCATTGCTGTGACACCACACGTATGTAAATGGCAGTTTGTAATCTAAAGCCCAAATACTCTAACGCAATGAAATTTTATATTTATGTGTTAACCATAACTCTGAGACAAATGACTTATGATTAAAATGCTAATGTTTTATTAAAGTTATTATAACTAATGGTATTTCACCAGGCTACGAGAACATTCAAAATATTTTAAAGGAAACTTAGGTCGTAGTAAATATTTCACATTAGAGATATTTTAAACACATTTCAGCATCTGTAATAAACCAACATTTTAAGCAATTTTACGTCTTTCATCTATTTTTTATCATGTAGGAAGTACAAAGTTAATAAACCCGCACCGTAGTTTTTTTTTTCATCTTAGTTTTGGAAACTTTTGACCTATGTTCTTCTTATAATTCTAAAATTTTGCATTTTATTTTCCCGCATTCCTTGATGAGGACATGAAATGGCTGTTATGATGATGTATGTGATGAGGAAATTTGTGTTATGACTTATTTAAATGATATTTTAACTTGCAGACTACTTTTAAATATATAATTTGTGTCACAAACTGCTTAGAAGAAGTCTGGTACGTAAACCACCAGTATGATTTTGATTTTGAGTTGCAGAAATGACTAAAACCACTTAAAAGCCTTTTTTGTAATAAGCTGCAAAGACTGTGTAGTAATCGAGTACGCATACTCTCAACCGCAGAGTGAGCGCTGCAGCCGAAGTTTTCGTCCACCGTTGATGTGGCAAGTTTCATTGTAGTTCAGTATGTGCTTATCAGGTCAAAATCCTGCATCAATTCATGCATAGATACTAGCAGGGGTGCCCATCCTTCCCAAGCTTACTGGCGCAAGTCCCCCCCCCCTAAAAAAACCTCAACCCTAATTTCCTTTTATTTTTCAGCTGTTTTAAAACTTTTTTCAAGTTTTTTTTCTCCTTTTTTAATATTATTTATTTATTTGTTTATTTTTAAATTATTATTATTATTATTATTTTATGAGAAAAGTTCTGTGCTACGCCAATGACACAAACTAAATAAATTAATGAAATGAAATACAGGTATAAGCAGAAAAAAATGAAATGAATAACTTAAGTTGAAAATAAATTAATAAATAAATTTAAATAAAAAAGTAAGAAAATTTTAAAAATCCCCCCCCCCAAAAAAAAATTTATATGGCGCAACTTGGGCCATAATCCCCCTCCTGTGGGCACTCCTGGATATTAGTCATCGTCACATCTAATATGATAACAGGTATGTAAAAACTAAGGTTCAAGACCCCAGTTAAAGAAAACAGAATTTATTTGAACAAATTTAATTTTTCTAATATAGAATTGCGGTTTTGTAATTGCTCCGCTCTCCAAAAAAATGTTAATTTGTCAAATCTTTATGTCTATCTTTTAATATGTTTTACTCATACTGGATATCGTCCTAAATAACTCTCATTAATAGTAATAATTTTAAAATTATAACAACGTTCATGAAGCAAGGATCAAAAAATAAATTATTAATGCGAGTAAGAAATGAATCGTCACGTAAAGAAAGTTATGCTGTTGAAATACTGGTATTTAAAATCAAGTTCTTAAAAAACACTTTGAGAGAGACTAAATTAAAATGAAAAACAATTTATTTATTTATTTTTACTAATATTATAAAGAAAGAGAGAGCGGATTTTTGTATGTTTATATATTCGAGGTAATCTCCGGAACCATTGCAACTATTTGAAAAATTCTTTGTAAGGTGCACTCTTACTGAGTGACATAGGCTATAAATTTTGCATATATAGAATTTATAATATTTTTTTAAACCAATAGTTTATCTACGCTACCAGTTTACATTTCGTACTGTTTTATTCTTATGAACGTAAAAAAAAAATAATAGTAATAATAATAATAATAACGAGTGTACCGCTTTTGAAGTAGCAGTATGGTTGAAGGCTCTCGAACCGAATGTTGAGGGATAGAATTACGTGTAAGAATATTACTCCATGTTGTTAGCGTCTGAGCCTCAGAAAGCTTTACATGTATTTGAGACTGGAGAGGATAGGGTGTGTAGCATTATGATAGCATTGAAAACCACTTAGAGTTACATATTGCTTATGCGTCAAAATTTATTTAAACGAATTTTAACTGAGATTCGCTTCGAGTAAATAACGAGGGCATTTCAAAAAGTAAAGATACACCGTATGCCAGAGGAAAAGAAAATTTTTGCGAGCAAGTTGGCAGCACAGGTGTTAACTTTTAACCTTTAGCTTTCTCATCGCGGTAGTTCGGCATTGCTATGTTTATTCTGGTTCGAGTAAGTTGTGTTTAAAATGGTTGCACCAATTCAGAATTCCGCCACATGCGAAGTGTGCTCCGTCATACGTTTTCTTCATGCAAAAGGTCAGCAACCCGTGGATATTCAAGAAGAAATTGTTTCTATTTATGGAGACATTATGAATCGACAAAATGTAACGAACTGGTGTCGTCATTTCTCTGAAGGTAGGACCGATGTTCATGACGAAAAAAGAACAGGATGGCCATTTGTGATCTCTGATGCCCAGACCTTGAGCCCAGCGACTTCCTTTTATTCCTTTTCCTGAAGCCACATCTTGGTGGAAAATCATTCCACGACGATGACAAGATAAAAGATGAAGTTGAAATGTGGTTCCGACAACAGGCGGCAAACTTCTATGACAGTGGAATACAAAAGCTTGTGCCCCGACTCAACAAATGTTTGGATAACGGGGGTAATTATGTCGAAAAATAATAAAAAATCCAGTTAATGAGAAGTAACTGACGTTTCATAAATTAAATTTTTTTAAAGGATTGTGAGACATTGTATCTTTATTTTTCGAAACACCCTCGTAGTTTTTGAATTCAAGTACTTCATACAGACGATATTAATCCGTGTTTATAAAAGTTGTAATTTTGCATGCATTTCGGGCTATCACTTTAAGGTTTTTTATTCATAGTAAAATCGAAATGAAAAACATCTGCTAAGGAATTCACTTAAGCACATTTAGTACATAAAATTCTCAACTCAAATAGTAATTAAGTACCTCAGATTCAAAGTTAAGAGTTAAAACAATGACGGACAAAGAACGTTTGATAGGAAAGAAATATACAAAAAGGAGAAACTAAATAAAAATTCTTCGGAGAGGTATTCTTCATGATGACTGTATTTACGCATTTAAAACGATATAATTTTCAACATAGCTTACAAATTTATTATCAGAAAATATCAGAAAGAAATTGCCAAAACAAATTAGAGGCATGTGAGTAAAGCAAGTTTCTCGAAGAAAACGAGTAAAAAAGGTAAAAATTCATCCCGGGATTGAAAGAGACTCACCTCTTTGTAGAATATACAATATTATCCTTAATTTGTTACTTAATCCGTGAATTTTGTTACTTAAGAATTCATTTAGAACATTTTCATGGTCCAACATAGTTCCAAAGTCTTTTCACAGTTAAAGGTCCTGCCAACCTTTTAATTAGCATGTATAGAACTCGGTCTAATAGAGGGAGACAAAATTTTGAAAATTAACATTATTTGATACATGTAACTTTGTGACTCCGCTCCTGAACTTAGAGAATAGTTTATAACTTTCTAAACTTTAATGACAAATTTTAGATCTTATTGCTTTATGGCAAACATTTAAAAAAGATCTCTGTGACTGCACATTGCAAGGAGAGCATCAGCAGAAATATTAAGATTTTCGTTTAATGTCAAACGATAAAAACCCAAATCTATTTTTTTTTTAAATGGGCAATGAAGAGGAAACTCAGCAGGGGACTTTAGTTTGCCACCAACGCAGAGATTCAAAGAAAACAATTTGTATAAAAACAAGATTAGTCCATGAAAACCAGGAAAGCAAATTAATATTTTTCGGCCTACCCGGTGGAAGTGGAAAAGTTAATAAATGAAATACCAGCCAAAAATCGATCAATAGGCAGACTGGCTTTTGCGATGGTTTTTTATGGAACTGCCAGGACTTCACTTAGTGGTTCAAAAACTGATTATTCCACATTTAAACAACTTTGAATATCTCCTCCAGAAAGACTCCATATGTTCCACAAGGAAAAACTTTCAATTGGGAGAACTTCTTCAATAGAGTGCCTCAAATGTAAAACGAATATTCGATGAGCAGCCACTTGCTTGTAGACGGCGTAGCTGGAACCCTAAAAGGATAAGAAAGTTCAGAGAAAGTTATGAGAGGTGTCACCTTTGTATTTGACAGTGACTTTCATCAAACTCTTTCTGTGGTGCCCAAGAGGAACGCGTACAGATATACTTTAATCCTGGTTAAAGTTGTCTCCTTTTAGGAGCGTTTTGCAATTTCTGTACCTTAAGAACACCTACGTATGTAATGGTTTGTTTAGGAGATGGTGGTAAGCATTACTAGACTATTTTATTACAAGTAAATTACGGGAAAATACGTGAAAAATGACATCTTAACAAAATATATGAGTTGGGAAATTCTCTCCAAATGATTTAATCCTCAATGTTTATCCCGAAACCCAGACTCCTTGTCAAAAAAAAAAAAAAAAGTGCATGTGCATGTGCGAGAGGGTAATACATTTTCCAGCAACGCTATGCATCATCCATATGACAATCCCCTTCACTCCTCAGGCTCCTCTTCTTGCTTTTAAAATTAATGGCGATATCCCTATAAATTTATTGCGCAAATTTAATTTGCCTAATCTAAACAATAGGGAACTGAACCCCAATTAAAATCACTAAGGAAAATTATGATTTAGTGAATTGTTCTTACAGTCTCAGCAGTAAATCAGTTGTGTCATATTCCTTGCATCCTTATATGGTCCCTGCATATTTGCTTTTCCAATATAAGTGATTGCATTTTCAAATGAAAATTTCTTATGCCATCACCATAATCAAATCTAAAGTTTAAACGTACATTTTTACTATACTACGTAGTAATACGGTGCATACAGGAAGATTGTATTGCTCAATGGGAAGTATAAGTTGGTCTCTCTTGATCCGGAAATGAGGTAAATCAATTTGTTTCAAATCTCATATAAACCGAACAAAAAATGTTGCTCACTATTAAACTTTAAACTAAAAAAGTTAAGCATAATATTTTTAAAAGATAGATAGCTTTTTTTTTTTAACCCGAACAAGGTCGGAACAGGGTGTAGTAATAGGGTGATTCGCCAGTGGTTGAACACCTGTCAGTAGTTGACCACTCGAGCACTAATGTGTACAAAACAAGAATAATTAAGTAGATATTTATAATCTGATTGCTGGAACTAATTTATAGCATCCTATGAAATATTCTCTTATAATTTATAGTTGTAACTACAGTTTTGAATAAAGGTTAGGGCGGTACAATTACAAAGACATATAAAAAATTTCAAAAAAATCACTTTTCTTATTAGAGAGAATTGTCATGAGATAAAATGTTTAATTGTATTCCTCGCCCGTAAATTTTATTCTTCAGGTTCATTTACTGATGTATGCTGATCATCCATGTTTATACTAAGTAAATATAGAAAAATTGCATCAATTTACTAATTATTTATGCTGGGATTGAGGGGTGGTTAACTACTGGCTATCTAAAATGCAATCAATACCACACTGTAAAAAAATTCCGAAACATTACTGAGTATTTTCGTGTTACGTTTCGGGATTTCAATGGTTCTTACCCACTTCCTGGAAAATTTAAGTATAATTGTCAAAAAGATTCCTGAAGTACTACGAGTTGCACGAATACAGACTTTTCACTTTTGTGAAAAATATTTTTGACTCCCAGTTTAAAGATTAACTGAACGTATTTATGAAGTGTATCGACTTCAGTTTGATTACTTCCCGTTCAGACTGAGTAAGCTCATAAAGGGAGCGAATAAGTCCACGGATTACATAGTTTTGCAAGTAATAGCTGGCGTGTAATATTCTTGATACTTACTTGCAATTCTATCCTAGCTTTGGCCATATTTGCAATGCTGCTTTTGGAACTTCCTTGGTCACTCAGGAATTTGCCAAGTTATCATAATATACGCCTTCCTAAATTTCCTCTAATTTACCAGAGTCAAAACTGGCTTTAAATGAAAAAGTTTCTGAATTTTTCAGGAGGCTTCTACGATAATTTCAGGAAGGTTAATGTTTTTCTTGCGCAAATTGATCCGCCTATTGAAAAACCTCAAATTGCGTCGTAAAGAGTGGCGTGTGACAAAAACTGCAAAAATGAAAATTGTTTATCCTAGTGACAATATAAAATAGAAGCATTTTGCATAACTCACAGGGTAAGACAGTAGTAGAAGCACCAACCACTAAACACCATGTGCAAAGCTTAAGGAAAAAATCTATCTAAAAATGCAGAGTAGAAAGCGTGTTTCTTCAGACGGTGCTTAAATTTTCGAACAATTTTCGTCACACGTCGATCGATCTAACGCCATTTCTGGCTCGTCAATGCACTGATCAAATTGCGCAAGGAAAAAGTGGGTGTTATCATTTGAAAACTTTCAGATTCTATCACTGTAACCGCAGCCATGAGATCACTGCGTTGTTTAAAACCATCAATCTCAAACGCATTCCTTCAAATAACCGTATCTAAAATTTTGGATCAATAGGTTCAGCAAATAGGCCGCCAGGCCTCCGTATATGTGGAAAGTTACTTTTGGACACCTCGTATAAATCATTAAACATTTTTCACGTAAGGATTACTTAAGAGTAATGTTATAATATTTAGGCATTTTTCTGGCAGCTCTGCTGACAAGATTTATATTCGACGGTAACGTTCGGGTCCTGCGGCGACTTGCATGATGGTGATGTCATATCTGCTTGGAGTGGCTGCTAGGACTTGACGAGAAATTAAAGATATCGCTAATTTGGCATCATTTTTGGCAACTTATTTTTTTCTCCAAATTTGGCGAGAAATTGCTAAATGTCGCCAAATTTGGCAGCTTTCAAAAATTTAATAGGTCATTATTGGCAGAGTTTAAAAGTATGTGCGAGTGTTGATTTTTTTAGTTATTGCTTTTAATTTATTTTGCGGATTATCCGTGAAATTCATTTATCCACGGTTACCATTTCCCCCTACTCTGCAGATAATTAGGGTTTACTCTACTTACACTGATCACCCATAATATCAATGCATTATTTTTAGTACAGTTGAATCCCGACTTACGCGAGGGATGCGTTCCAAGACTCCTCGCGTAAGTCAAAATTTCGCGTTGTGGAAATAGGTATATGTAATTTTCTTTTTAAACATACCTAATTGTTTTAGACACTTGTTAACACCTCTTCAAACTGTTTTAAACCGTTCCTTAATTATGCATTACCATTTCTTACATGAAGAACTGAATTTTGATTTGTATTTTTAATGAAACTGTTTTAATCAACATAAAATGCTGTTACGATGCCCGAAATCAGTGATCTTCGGGAAAGAGAAACATAAAACAAACTAGTACGGTACGTACAATACTATGCAGTAGATCCAGTAGTTCACTCACACTTAATTGTCGCGTTCCCTTCAATGCATTTTTTAGTTGTTCAAGCACATCGAAAACCTTTAGCTTTTCTTTAATTGACAGAAACTTTCTCTTTTTCTTTCGGTCTGCACAATCTTCAGATGGAACACTGCTCTAAGGTATCATTATATTTCATCAACTTTCGCATTTAGAATGAAAAAAATATGGTAAAAGTGAGGAGTAGTTATTTGCATACACAACTAAAACTATGTTCAGTCTAGTACGGTGTGAGGATTTCTGCTGCTAGTGATGCTAAAGGGATGAAGATCCTTTCACGCAAAAAATATTTTTAGCAGCCAATAACAAAACCGATACTTTCACGCCGCAAATCCCTTCTGAAAATTCCGGCGAGGAATTCTCGTTAGGTCTAAAATTATTTACTGATGAAAAAAATCGCGTTGTAGCCGTTTCGCGTAAGTCGAATCGCGTTGTAGCAGGAGTCGACTGTAGTAATGTTTCAATATTTAAGCATTATACGAGCGCTCTAGGGTGGCTAGATTCTCTGCCTGAGGTGCTTCGGGCTCTCATATATCAATGACGTCATATGCGTTTGTAGTCTATAGGCTTGGCAAGAAATTGAAGATACATAAAATTGGCACAATTTTTTGGTGACTTAGTTTTGGCGCTAAATGTCACGAAGTTTTCACAACATTTTAACCTTTTAGTCATCACTGTCGGGTAACCATCAGCAAAATCACGTGACATTTGCGATAACGTCATCCACCCAACAACCAATCAAGGGCGACCTTTAAGGGAACATAAGTACATACAGGCATGCATCTGGTCCGATTTTAATAGTGTAGATTTCAGATTTTACAGTGTTTAAAAAGTGGTCAACTACTGGTAGACACTAGTAAACTACTGGAAGTGAGGGGTCAGCTACTAGCGAAGTCTCCCTTTTTAACTTCTAATCGAAATAACTTGAAAAATAGTAAGTAAGACAGAAAAATGATTAGTAACCGTAGATCCTAATAGTTTTATAGGCACATAGAAAAATTTTCATTTTTTTCCAGCTTTTTTTCCTTTGAAATTAAATAGAACTTGTAGAAATTTGCACTAAATAGTCAACTACTGGCGAATCACCCTATATACATGAAACTTTAAATTTAGGTAATATTTAAAAATTAATATTTGAGTAGAATCCACGTCAGTTCAGGCAGGGGTTACCGTGATAGTCTCGGTATTTTTGGAATGTAACATAAGTTCAAATTCATGTAAAAGTAAGTGAAGGGTAAGTTTTGGTTTTGAAAATAAATAAATCCAGAGCACAAAGATCGCCTCTCGGCCATCTCACTTGCAATTTCACTGTAAAAAGTATTCAGAAACGTTCCTTGGAAATAATGGGCAGCTGATGTGTTCAATTTCTGCCAATAACATAACTTGCAATAACCAGGATCGTTTTCCGCTACAAGACAGTAACCTCCCTGAAATGATTCTTGAATATCCCTGGTTAAGCCAGTCTGGAAACTTAGAAGGCAATTAGGTACTTTTAACGTAACTGATTAATTCTTGAATATCCCTGGTTAAGCCAGTCTGGAACCTTAGAGGGCAATTAGGTACTTTTAACGTAACTGATTAATTCTTGAATATCCCTGGTTAAGCCAGTCTGGAACCTTAGAGGGCAATTAGGTACTTTTAACGTAACTGATTAAAAGCGTCCAGTTTTTCTAAGATAGCATCAAAAGCATCATTACAACCGTGGCCAAATGTTAGAGCCATGCATCTCTATCACCCGCAAGTTTGGCCTTTCCAGGCTTCAGCTATCCAGAGACTTAGCTCGCTCTCATTGGGAGCTTAATCAATCTGCACTGGCGTGCATGGAACTAAAACCGATATAATAATTAAATATTGTCGGTCAATCTTGAAACAGGTTGCTAAAAATATTTTTCGCAGAAGTGAAAAGTCAGCATTCGAGCAACTTGTAGCCATTCAAACTTTTTTGTAAATGTACTTGATTTTACGGGGAAATAGATGAAAACCCGTGAAGTCCCGAAACGTTACACGGAAATAATCAGTGACGCTTCGGAAATTGTTTAGAGTGTTGCTACAAATTCATCATAATTATTTACCTGTGGAACAGTACGATATATTTTACTGCAGTTCGTTTTTTTTAAAGATTTTTTTCTGTTTAAAAAGATAAGAGCAGTTTTCAAAGAAAAATGGTGAAAATTTATTTAATTCTTCTCTTCTCAGTCTTTTGAAAAATTATAACACATTTTTTTTATAATTGTTTTCGCAAAAATTCCAATTTCAAAAATAATAATAATAATAATAATAATAATAACTGTGTTGGTCAAAGTAATTTTTAGTTTAACAGGTTTTAGAGGCATTTCAAAAAATGAGAAAAAAGGAACTTTAAAGATTTTGAAGAAAATCGCAAGTGAGATGTGATGTCAGCGACGCCAAGTTTGCCGATCTGTATTAAAACTCATATCATACTTTTCGTGAATATTAAGACATGTAACATTCAAAAAATTCTGAGGCAATGAAAGTAAGATTTTTTTTAAACCTGAATTGACATGGATTATGTCTTTCATAAGTATCGTATCTAATCGTTTGAAGTTGAATAATAAAAAAAAAAATAACGCACAAAGAACATCCTGTCTGACAGAAAACACCATTATATAAGAAAGATTTAAAGAATATTGTATCATAGTTATCGATCTAAAATATTCAAGTTAAAAAATACATTAATAACTAATAAATATCCAATCTAAAAAAGAAATTATTAATGATCGTAAAAAGAATAAATAAAGTGAAGAAAAACAATCTGAATTTGCTTGTGACAACCACATCAATATTTAATAGTGAAAAAAATATGAAACATGTAAGTAGTGTTCGAAAAGTATATTTAGATATTTTTTGACGCAAAAATATTTGTCTTCGTGCCTCCACTGTAGAGATATAGGTCCTAAAGTCTTTCAAAACTTTAATCGTCAAATTTACAAACTTGGCTGGAAATTGATGCTACTCAGCTTCAATTTCGCGTGTAAAAGATTTATTCTCCATTATTACTAATCTCGCTAAACTCGGGAACTTTTTTAAAAGCTTCGACAGACTTTAAGACCTCACATTTCGATAACGGAGACACGAGGGCAAATAATTTATGCGTTCAGGAACATATTTTACTAAGCTCTTTTGATTGCTTCTCATTTATTTATTTATTTATTTTATTATTAGACTATAGAATGGTTTCTTGTTGAATAATTCAAGCTAAATTTTTCGCAAGGAAGACTGATTTAAGAACTTACACCGTGAAAAAACTCCGAAAAGTTCCTGGCAATTTCCATGGAGCATTTCGGGATTTCACAGGTTTTCACCAATCTCCTGTGAAAATTTATAATTTCCTGTAATCCTCCAAATTGCAGTAATGCAGACCTTTCACTGCTGAGAAAAATATTTTTAGCTCCCAGTTTAAAGATTAACGGAACGTATTTATTAAGTGTATCGGCTTAGGAGCGTCCCGAACAGGCCGCCTAAGCTCCTTACGGGAGTAAATAAGTCTCTGTATTCCGTAGCTATGCAAGCAAGCGAGTGAGAACGCTTGGGTACTTCCAGCTGCAGCCGTATAGTTGCAAGAATGCCTAGGACCCTTCTCGGCAACTCAGGAAGGTGCGGAGCTAAGACTTAAAACCTACTTAAGTTTTTTTGTCTGAAGGATCCAGAAACATTACTGACCGAGATGTTTATGTATTGATAAGAAAGATTTAAGGACGATTTTAGAAAGGTTGCTGACTCTTAGCGGAAAACATACTTGTTTTTTCAAGATATGTTACTGGGAGAAATTGGGCCACATCAGCAGCCCATTTTTCCGAAACGCTTTTACAGTGTATCAAAGCAACAACGACAAAAAAGAAAAAAAAATAGCTTTCGAGGAATAACGAAATTACTCACAAATAGTTTTTTTTTCTCTCATATAGCTGTATTGCACTTGAGAAAAAAAAAGAAAGAAAAAGAGCGAAAATCTAGCTTCGAAGTAAAATAGAACAAAACTACACAGGAGTTAGGGGATAATCCAAAAAGTCCCCCGTGCATGTGTAGCTGCAGGCTGTAATTATTGACAAATACTGTAAGCCCTTTTTGATGCTGTTGTTAAAAATTGCTTTGTGTGAAACCGTCATTGTGTTAAAAAATTTCATTTTTTGTTTCCTGTTTTGCATCTTTGAGTGAGTGGGTTTGTGTGTATGTATAGCATCAACACTACATTTGCAAGCACAAAATATTCTTGTATGATTCTTGCTTCTTATCGTGCTCTCTACCCCTCCTCTAAATTTGTACAGGAATTTCCGGGACACACTACGCATTTAATCATTTGACTACGTTAAAAATTTGTTCATCTTTGACAATCACTTAAAAGGAAAATTAAATTCGTTATTCAGGTTCCTTATTTTAAGCAAAAAGTGCTTATTGTTTCACTTAGAAAATTATTTTAATGTGACTATAAACATTATCAGTTTAAATCTGACCTTTGAATATTTGTTGTTTCTAGAGCCCAGCAAAGAAATCTTGGTTCAGAGCTCAAAATTATGTGATTCCCCATGGTCCTGGCGAGAAAGGTTTCCCTTTCTACTTGCCCGAAGGCCTTGAACAAGCGAAGGAAGAACTGTATAAAGTAAATGGTTTTAATGCCTTGGTCAGCGATTTCATTTCACTCAACCGAAGCCTGCCAGACATTAGGCATTCTAGGTAAGTATTTTTTACAATACAGAATCCTTTCTTTCCCTTTTTTCAAGCATTGCATTTTGAATATACACTGTAAAAATATTCAGAAACGTTACTGAGTATTTCCATGTCACGTTTCGGGATTTTAATGGTTTTTATCCACTTCCTGAAAAAATCAAGTATTTTTGTCAGAAAGATTCCTGAATCGCTACAAGTCGCACGAATGCAGACTTCTCACTGTTGTGTAAAATATTTTTAGCTCCCAATTTAACGATTAACTGAGCGTATTTATAAAGTGTATCGGCTTCGGTCCGATTGCGGCCTGTCTAGACTGAGTAAGCTTTAATTTAAGGTTGAAAACTAAGTCAAAGTTTTAATTTAATGTTGAAAATTAAGTCAACGGACAGCGTAGCTTTGCATGAGTTGAGTACCTAAGCAGTCCAATTGCATGGGCTGCGTAGGGTTGCAGGTTAGAAAAACTCTTGATACTTGCTTGCATGCCCGCCTTACCTTTAGCCATGATTCCAATACTGCTTTTGGAACTTTCTTGATAAATCAGAAAGGTACCAAGTTAATATACAATGGCCTACCAAAGTTTACTCTAAAGAGTCAGAGACCCGACTGGCTTTAAACGGGAAGATTTCGGAATTTTTCTGGAGGTTTCAGGGATAATTTCAGGAAGGTTACTGAATATTAGTGGAAAACGTTCCAGAATTTTGCACGATATGTTACTAGCAGAAATTGGTTACATCAGCAGCCCATTATTTTTCTGGAACGTTTCTGAATCGTTTTTACATTGTAGTGTTACCGCAGTGAATATAACCTATATCGAATAGAGAACACTAGCTAGAGTGCTTGTTCGGTCACAGAACTGATCGAAACATCGATGTTTTACCAAAACCGATATTTTACAACTATTATGATATTGACATTCAAGCACATTTTGTGCTGTACTTCAAAATCCGATAACCAGCCAAAAGCTCTCGAGCCCTGTTCTTGCTAAGGGGGAAGGAGGACTAAATATCATACATATGTACTAAATCCGCTGCTCCGCGTCTTAAAATTATTGGATACTTGAAGACCGTGTCTAAATGAAAATATGACTCATAAAATTGCCTGAAGGAGTAGTTTGAATAGTAAAAACTTGACGTCATGCATTTTTATCCCTAACTCTTTCTGGTATCATGCAGTTCTGTCGAACGTGTTTACCAATACTGCAGTCATTCTCGCAGAAACGAAAATGTAGGTCTAAGATAGGTGGCACGTTCATTTAAATGCCTAATTTGCATTTACATTTTGTTAGAATAAACGTTTTTCCAATAAGTGAGAAATATTCTATTATTTTAAATTTGGGTTGTATAAGTAGCCAGCCCATAATAAAAAAAAGTAAAAATAAAAAAAGAAAAACAAATTATTAAAAATAAACAACAACAAAAAAATAAATAATAATAAAATCAAACAGTGATAAATTTAAAGCAGGCTTTGGAAGGGAAATTAAAGTTATTCGGTTTAGTTTTCTGTCTGCTTTCTAGCTTCTGTGAGGAATTCCCCGAAACCTAACTTTTAAATCACTCCTCGAGTCCAGTGGTCGGGAACTGATGGACCGTGGTCCAGGTTAGAACCACAGAAAGTCAAAAGCTAGAACTCCAAATGTACTTTGAAAGTCTAAATTACACAAATAAGTTTATAACGGTTAGTGAAGATTATAAATGTTTTTTTTTTCTGAATTTCGATAAAATTTTTTAGAAGTTGCCTGCCTCCGACTAAATCTTCTTGCCGACCCCTGTTGTAGCCATTCGAGAGAATTGACTAAAGAATATACTTATAATTCAAAAGAATAAGAAAAATAAAGAAAACATCTGCAGTTAACCAATTTTCAAAAAAAAAAAGGAATTAAATAAATAAATCTGTTCCTTAATCAAATTCTTCTAATTGTGTTACAAGTTGTACTTTAGATGCTAGATTGATTTCTCTACAATAACAATCCATTAATGTCTGTAATTTTACTTAATATGGTACTTAGTTGAAAATATAGAAACTGTTACATTAAAAGCGGAGAAAATATATATTTTTTCTCCTAAGCATAAAGAGAAATTTCTATCTTTGCATTTTTATTCCAATTTTATCTAATGATCAAATGTAAATAAAAGATCTTTAAACGCAAGGATGAAATGAATACTTGATAATTATGTTTGAATATCGTGCAACGATTTCCTCTTCGTGTAAGAAGAAAATACAAATTAAGACTTCAAAGACAACACGAACACCTACTTAGTCAAAATAGAAAATATTTTTAAAAATCATTCATTTACCGTTCAATTAGTTTTTTCCTTACTTTTACTAAAGAAATAAAAGAAATTATTCTAAAAGAAGTATCCTTTTTGTTTTCCCAATGAGTCTTTATTACTTCCGGTTTCGTGATTACGTATCTTCTAAGATTTCGCAACTCGATATACTTACTTTGAACTTTCTGAGTATTATAACTATTTAATGAATAAATTTATTTTTAAAATAACTATAAAAAGTTGTTTTCTTGTCAGTTAGAAGGTTTTATTTTTAAGAGGATTATTAACTTATAAAAAAAATTCAAACGCTGGTATTGTTGAAAGTATCAGTATCATATGTATTCTAGCTCAAATTTGTTTTTTGCGAAAACGCCATAACTTTCTTTATCATCCTACATCAAACTTAGAAGTGAGGCATTATTTTAAAGGTTTTTTTCCCCACAGTTTTCGGCGAAAAATAAGCAAACAATTCACACTCTAAGTTTTTCGAAAAAGTTGATTTATTTTTCTGTTTATAAAACATTGCGTTAATGTATAGCATCAAGAAAGGCCTTGTTAGGTCAGTTGATTTGAGCATCGTGCTAAGTTAGATTGTCTGTTTGATCCCTCATATCAGAAAATGTCGTATTTGAATGACTTTTTTTTTTCCCTCGGGTGATTTGTAATCTAAATTTTCATGAATATATATTCTAACTCATTGCAGGATTCTAAATCAGTTGAGTTGCTGCATAAAAATCAGGAAAGAAAGCATTTATTTGAACATGGTTAATCGCCTTATCATGAATAATATTTCTTTAGGATGTTTTTTCTTCTTCTTTTCTTGTGTGTGCTTCCTGAATACTTCATAAAACTACCAAAGTAATGCATCTTTTTAAAGATGGTTTAATCATCATCATCGAAAAAAAAACTAGAATCTCACAGTCGGTTAATCAATTTTTTGATGAAATGAAATAATTTAATGGACTCTATTAACGTACACACACTCACACACACACACACACACACGCTCACGTATGTGTTAGGGTGGTTCTTAAATATGAACCTCTGAAAAGTTAATAAAGGATCATCCTTTTTCGGTTTATGCCCTAAAAAAGACGTGTATTCAAAATGGTTGCATTACTTAATTTTTTCAATATTTGAATAAATGTTACACTGTAAAGAAATTCCAAAACGTTGCTGAGTATTTCCGTGTAACGTATAGGGATTTCAACGGTTTTTATCCACTTTCAGGAAATATCAAGTATCATTGTTAAAAATTTTCCTGAATTGCTGAAAGTTGCACAAATGCAGACTTCTCTCTGTTGTAAAAAATATTTTTAGCTCCCAGTTCAAAGATTAACTGAGAGTATTTATAAGGCGTATCGGCTTCAATTCGCCCTCGGCTTGTCCAGACTGATTATGTTCCCAAAGTGGAGCGAAACAGTCTTTGGACTACGTAGCTTTGCAAGAATTGCAATTAGGGGAGATGCTTGACGCTTACTTGCATTTCTGGCTTATACACAGTCCAGTCACATTAATGTGACCATCTGTCAAAAGCCAGAATAACCACCTTTCGCAGAGCGGACTGCTGCGAGACGTGCAGGAAGAGAGTCACTTAGGTCCCTGAAGGTGTTCTCTGGGATGTTGAGCCATGCCGACTCTAATGCCGTGGCCAGCTGCGCTAGATTACGCGGTTGAGGATCCATAGCGCGAACAACTCGATCGAGATGGTCCCACAGATGCTCGATTGGGTTTAAGTCAGGTGAGTTTGCTGGTCAGGGGAGGACGGTAAACTCATCCTGGTGCTCTTCGAACCACGCACGTACACTGGCAGCTGTGTGGCACCTCTCATTGTCCTGCTGGAAGATGCCATCATCCTGAGGAAAAACAATGCGCATGTAGGGGTGGACATGGTCCGCAAGGACAGATGCGTACTTGTATTGATCCATCGTGCCTTCCACAATGATCAGTGAACCCAGAGAATGCCAGGAAAATTCCCCAGACCATAATGCTCCCGCCTCCAGCTTGAACCGTTCCGCCAATAGTTGCAGGGTGGTTCCTTTCAGAGGTTTCACGCCTTATACGCCAACGTCCATCTGTCCGATGGAGCTTAAAACGCGATTCATCTGAAAACGCTACCTGTCGCCACTCAATGGACGTCCAGCTGCTGTACTGGCGTGCAAATTCTAGCCTTCGTCGTCGATGAACAGCAGTCAGCATAGGTGCACGAACCAGGCGTCTGCTTCGGAGGCTCAGACGCAGCAATGTTCGCTGAATAGTAGTTTGGGAGACACTTTTGGAAGCCCCTTGGTTCATTTTGGTGGTCAGTTGCTCAACGGTAGTCCGTCTATCTGCCCGAATGCATCTCCGCAACCGTTGTTCGCCTCTGTCACCTATGGCCCGTGGTGCACCACATTTGCCACGTCGCTGATTTTGGACAGTCCCATTTTGCCATGCACGGTACACTTTTACCACGGCGGCACGCGAACAGTTCACAAACTCAGCCGTTTCGGAAATGCTTCCACCCTTGGCCCGAAAGCCAATGATCATGCCCTTTTGGACGTCGGATAAATCGCTTCGTTTCTGCATTACGCCAACGATTGAAATGTTTTCCGAAGCCCTCACACACCCTTTATATACGCTCAACTGCACTGTGCTGCCACCTGCCTTCTGTGATTGGTTATTTAACTCTGACGTGGGAAGTACGTGGTGGTCACATTAATGTGACTGGACTGTGTATTTGGCTTTGTTTGCAATACTGCTTTTGGAATTGTCTTGATAAATTAGGAAAGTGTCAAGCTATTGTGGTATCTCTACCTAAGATTACTCTGAAGCACCAGAGACACAACTGGCTTTACACAGGAACATTTCAGGAAGGTTACTGAATTTTAGCGGAAAACGTTCCTGGTTTTTGCGAGGTATGCTACTGGCAGAAATTGGGCACATCAGCTGCCTATTATTTTCCAAGAACATTTCTGAATCGTTTTTACAATGCATATGAAAGTGATCATACAAACCACTGAGTAGAGGGAGGTTGTATTTTTCCAATTACAAGTTCAAGTCATAATCAGTTTTAATAATAAGAGGGGAGTTTTTATAATCATAAGTACACAGCGCAAGCCTTCAATAACTATTGCACTGTAAAAGCACTGAAAAAGCAAACGTTCCTGAAAAATAATGGGCTGCTAATAGGCCCAATTTGTGGCAGTAACATATCTTGCAAAAACAGGAACGTTTACTTCTAAAATTTAGTAACATTCTTGAAATTATCCTTTAATGTATTTGAAAAATTCAGAAATCTCCCAGGTTAAAACCATTGCGAAGAGATAAAATGGAGGGAGTGAAAACTTTATTTCTTGAACCAAAGACCCCAAGTCACGTGATAGATTTTAAGGCAAAGCATTGGAAGAAATCAGGTTTCTTTCGCTTGTTTCACGCATAACGTGTCAACCATTCGTCGTTGTTGAGTCACGTGAATTGGAGTCTTAGCTTTTTTTTTTTTCTTTTTTTGACAAAGATACCTGATTTTCTCACGAAATTGATGAAAACCTGTAAAATCCCAAAACGTTAAAAGGAAATAATCAGTGATATTTCAGACTTTTTTCACAGTGTATCTCGACAACAACTCTTAAAGGCGTGGTTTCGAACCAAAGAGTAGAACGTAAATAAATCCTTCATTTTGTGTCTCAAAATGAAAAATATTGACAATGCTGTTCGAGATTTGAGAAACAAGTTAGCAGTAATTGTTGCTTTGACTTTACTGGAACTGAAAAATTCTAGAAGAAATTATTGCTTACGTAGTGAAACTATTTATCGATTGCCAATCATTGTGTATCAGGAAAAGATATTGAACTATTACTTTCAATCCTAAAATTTCAATGAAAAACCGAAGATGAAATCGCTTCACTGTTAACTTGTTGCTTGCCCTTGGACTTGCTTCTAAGTGTATGTTAAAAGAGGATAAACTTTTAGATTGGAGTAACGCCAGTAATGGTTATAGCAACTCAAGTCGGCTTTTCCAACCTCTGCTTTAACAAATTGAATCGTTTATGTTTCAGTGGATCGGAAGTAACCTCATCATAGCCGGACAATAAGCTGATGATTAAGTCAAATACATATGTTTTGATACACCTTCAGTAACCAGAAAGCTACAAAAGGAGCATGTGTCTCAATTGGGGAAAATATTAACAAAGCATTTCTCTCGATCGCTTGACGTTATAATATTTTGAAATTGTACCAATAGAGGCAGATGAAGCTGAATCAACATACTTAACAGCAGGGCCCAAACTACTGATGTTCAAACAATTTTACATATTTGTAGAGCTTCATCAAACTCTGTAATTTTCATACTTGGGTGAGGCCAGAGGAAAACTGCCGAATCTGTCGTTTCAGTTTATGTGAATGCAATCACAAGCACATCAGATATTATTAAGTTAAACAAAAATAAATTTGAACAGTTCCAGCCTCGAGACGACTGTACAAAATTTCTAGTTCAAAATCATATTTCTTGCTGGAATTTCCAAATGAAAAATACGCTTCAAAGTTCTTGAGGGATTACAATCTGTTCGATGGATGGAAAAAGAAGTTTACACTGTCAAGATATATAAATTTAAAGATTATTTTGATCCGCCAGAATTTTAGAGCGATAAAAGTTCTCATTTTACTGAAATTGTAACTCGTTTTCGCGTAGTCAGAACTAGACATTTATGAAAGGTCTCTTTTGTGTCAGCGATTTTTATGTCAATAAACAGTTTCTCTGACTCTTTTCTTTTAATATAATCAGAGCGAAAAATAGATCACCCCATTAAAATTGCGTAAAAAAATATCCTTTATGTACAAGTACTGGAGGAATATATCGAAAGTTCACGGAAAACGTATTTAAAATTTGAAAGAAGCTCTTAGAATGAAAGCTTTCAAACCATTTTCGATCTCTTTTAAACAGTCTTAGAAACATACGTATCTGAATAAGTTTAAAGTTCCGTTTGACAGATAAAACCCAGTAAGAAGTTTTCAAAACAATTGTTAACGTGAACCTCCTTAAGTAGGAAAGCTAAGAAAATTTTAAAAAAACCACAAAATATTAGTGCTAAGGATTGGTTTTTAAAAATATTAAACTCATTTGTTGCTTATATGAAAGTGAATTTTACTTATAATATACGAATTAGTTTACAACAATGAAAATGATAAGTTATTAGTCTAAAAACGTGAAATAAAATACCGGAAGACACTTTTATTACTTTGAGTCGCGCTGGCACCGTTTGAAGCCACAATTTTTTTCATCCAGCTTACTGAAACAGTGAGTTTAACGATTGGCTGAAGAAAAATAAAATATAATAATTTTGGCCTGAAACGAAGCCACCGTGTCTTAGTGAGTTAAATTTAATAGCGAGTACAATTTCAAAACTGGTCTTGAATAGAAATTTTGAAATATAATCATTCATTCTTTTTTTTTTTTTTTTTTTTTAAATGTGTAAGACTTCATGTGGGGAAAAAAATGTAACAAAGCAGTTCAAAATATGTGTTTTAAATCTAGAAATAGTAAAAGAGAAATATCACACTGAAAGTATATAGCGGGAAAAGATTCTAAACCATGCTTCCTTGAAAGATAATAATTTTGACTATTAAAGGGAAAAATCAAAGCTTCAACAATATTTAAAGACAAAAATTTGATTGCCATAAAGCCTAACCATCATTTGTAATTTGAAATTTGTGAATCATCCCTGTTGAGACTGGAATGAACAATCAGCAAGCTAAAGATTAGAGCAGAGAGCAAGCTGGATACATTACACCGCCAGAGAGTTCCAAAGTTTCTGTAATTTATCTGCTACAATTAGAACGTGGTCTTGAAAGGGAGGAAAATAGTTTTAGAGAACTAATTTCTAATGTCGCAGAAAATGATTTAAAATCTTCCGAGTGGCGGTAACTGAGGTATCCCGCTGGGATATAAGTCGGCAAATAGTTTCAGCCTCCTATGCAAATGTGACTTATTCAATTCTAGATCTTTATGTTGGATGAGGTTCTGAATTTCGATTGTATTACGAGAGAACGGTAGCATGTATACGAGATTTGATGTTTGTAGCAGTTTGGGAATAATATTATTGGAATTACAAACATCCATTATCTTAATAGATGCGTGTCTCATAGTAACATCTTTAATATGGTAATCAGGGTCTATTTACAGAGTAATCTTATAAGTTTCTGTATGCTGATTAATTCATGTTGTATATTTGCTGAGATTATCAGTAAGAATTAAACAGCAATATACAAGGAAAGTTTCGAGCGAAATAAGGAAGGTTTATGTAAATATTTTCATTCGTTAAACAGTTTCAAAAAATTCCGATTGAAAAGGATAAGATAATACTTGTTCATTGTAATTAGATTTCAGTTCAGGTGAATCGCAAAGAAAACAGACATGCCTTGCATTAAGAATGTTTTTTATCTTCAATAATAACAAAGTGTCCACCACAAGGCGTTCGTTCACGTTAATCACGCTATGGCACATACTCTTTAGGGCCATTCCATCGTCACATGCGGGACAATCCGACTCGATAATTTCACCAACATTTTGTTATACATCTTAATATTTAAATTCAACAGGAGTAAGCACATTTTTAATCTTTACCTTTTGATACAAAGATACTCTTGACACAGTATTATTTTTATCAAATAAACTTGTTACTTAAAGTTTTATTTATTTACCTGTGTCAAGTTCGGGACATCCAAAGTTGACCTTTTATAGTTTGATGGAATACATTACATAATATTTTTGCTCTATTTCGAAACAAACTATAGGTTTTGAAAGCTAAGGTTCCAACGAGAAGTAAACATATCTCATTTGTTGAGAAATAATAATTTAAACCGTTGATAAAATATTATGTACATGGCCATTCCACTGAACACGGTCATTTTGTCCCGCTCGTGACGTCTTCTATGTTTCAGAAAAGAAATAATATTGAAAGTTAATAACGAAATATTGTGTTTAAGAAATCACATATGTACGTTGGTGGTTTCTTAAGCAACAAAATTGTGCTCATTGCCCTTTTAATTTATTATTTTTAATGAAATGTATGAAGCGTCACGTGCAGAACAAAATGACTATTTTCCGCGGAATGGCCTTTTAAGGCATTATTGGACTGTTTATTGTATGTTAACAATTAATTAATTAATCTATCTTCTTAAGAAGATATCTGATAGTCAGATGTAGTAAAATGTCTGTTTGTTTCGAGTTACACGTAGAAGAAGGTAACTGACCATCAGGCCGTCCAGAAATACTTCTTTTAGCCGCACGTTTATGGCACAATATAAATTGATTTATGTTTATATCTGTTAAGTAAATCTATTGGATGCAGAAAACTGTCCTCAAACTATTCATTTTGTAATACCGAAGTTGAGTTTATTTTTCCTTAATATTTTTCACAGCTTAATTTTCTGATTCTTACTAAGGTAAACACACCAGTAGTAGCCAGTGGGTAGTAGTGCTTCAGTAGTGACCCCTTCAAAGTTTATATTTGAAACAGTAGGCTTCTAGGTTTATCAATGGATTCAAACGTACAAGAGGTAATACCTCCAGCACGTTTGATGCACTTTAATATCCATTGGAAGACCTTGATCCTCTTTTGAGCATCAGTCAGTCTGTATGTGTCTCAGTCAGTCTGGGTGACAGTCATAAGTGACGTTCTCTGCCTAAAGCTAGGTTATTTACGATTCCGGGTTGATGAGTTATAATCAAAACGAAACTGCAGTCTCCGAAAGCGATAACCAGACTCTCAGGCATATTGCATTTAAATGTTAGTTTCTTAACATATAAGACATCAAACGAAAAAACATATTCAGTTGATTCGTAATTTAATTCAAAATGAAGATATATAAAACTAAGTCCGCGTGGTAACCATTTCTGCTATAACATAGCAACAAACACCATATTTAGAAAGCCTGAATCTTTCTGCTAACGAAGATTACAATTATTGTCGGGACAGCTGAAATAAATGACACACAAATTTTGCACGTAGGCGTTGCCAACAACAAAATAAGAAAACATCTATTAGTATTTCAGTGCTAATTATAATTACCTTCTTTTTTTAAGCTAAGTAATAAACACGATAGTAAGTTAAAAATACAAGAATCTAAATTTTGCTTCTTCAAATACTTGTTTTTGTTCCTGTTACGCGGGTATTGCGGTAAACAAAAAATAAGACATATACAAATGTATCAAGCATTGCTTTATGAATAAGTAAAGTTCCAAAATACATCAGAAGCTAGAACAAATTATGTCTCACACATTCATTTATGAGTAGTCGCCATCACACATTTACGAAAAGATATCACGTATGCGAGTGCCGAGATTTATTAAAATAAATCATAAGACTTTGTTGATTCGAAATCGGTAAACTAAGCTCGTAAAACGAAATCTTCTTTGCTTGAGTTGAACCGAACTCAAGTCAAGTCGACAAGAGTTTGCTTTGTAGGTTACAGCTTGAGAATAACTAAATCCTCTTAGGCAAAGCCTTTCTAATAAATTGAAAGCTTGGAGGAATACAATTCCATTCCAGATAGAATGCAGTATTATTCCCCGCCAAGAGATGTAATGCACAAGGAAGGTAAATTCCTTCAGACCTAATTCTCATCTTTGATTTATCAGTTCCTTTAGTACCCAAGTCCATTAATTTGAACAGGACATTTTAAAAGGTAAGTTAGTCCTTATTATTAGCCTAGAATTCATTCATCTTTAGTATAAGCTGAAATTATTAGAGATGAAGAAAATGAGTGAATCTTTTTTTAAACGTTTTAAACGACATAACACTAAACTCAGTATAACGTATTTTTATCCTATGCATTAAAAATGCCTAATGATAAGGATTAATTTGCTCCAAATAATAAAGTATGATATGGATATTTATTATGATGCTTAAAATATTTTCGTTTAGTGTAAAATTGTACTCATCACCAGGCGCGCCATTTCAAAACTTTCCAGGGGTTTGCTTTTGGATAGTTTTATATAAATGTATCTACTATCAAAAACCAACCAAAACACCACTCCATTAAATGAGTGACTCATTTAAACGTAAATAAGAACAACACAGTTACAGAAATAAATGGGTCTTTTGCAGCATTTTTATTAGAAAACCGATAGATTTTGAGAAATAAATTGCATTCAAATAGTTGAAAATGTCACAGCAAAATGGGAGCTGGCAGCCAAAATCTAGACAACAATTTATATTCTTAATAAAGCTGCGCTGTGCAACAATAATGTGATGCAGTTTCATAACAAAATTTGAAAATACGCGCGTTAGTGTCTCAATCACATGCCTTATAGACGTGATTTTGTAAGTCAAAATTCAAGATCTCTTGCAGAAATAATGTATGCAAATATATTGATTTCTCTAAGACACGAGAGGCTCAGTAGTAGAGGCTCTTAGACCCCCCAAAAGACGAACCTGCTCATCACATTTCTTAAAATAAATACTAGAGAAGCTTATGCATTTGTGACATATGAAATAGTTCAAGACTATGTCCATTATCGATGAAAAATAAATATATAACTAAGTAGACGAGCAAAAATTTTCTTTCGATTTTTGTATAATGCAGTATTTGTACACTGGATTAAAATAAAAAAGATTATCTTATTTAATATGCATACATCAAAGTTCAAAAATGCATTCTTTAAAAGAAAGCATATTTGAAAAGTGAACTTGAGCTGTTTTTTTCCCTATGCATTAAAAGTTTAATTTAAGGCTCCATGAAATGAACCATCTCGTAGCAATTGTGTAACTGTTGTGGATAATATGATTAAGTTTGGATTTGATTTAAGTTTGCATGGCAAGCCTATTTGAGAAGTGAGCATGAGCTGTTATTTTTCCTATGCATTAAAAGTTTAATTTAAAACTCCATGAAATGAACCATGCCGTAGCAATTGTGTAACTGTTGTGGATAATAAGATTAAATTTGGATTTTAAGCGCTAATAAAGTCGTTTAAATTATGTGACATCCTAAATACGAAAAAAAATCCTAATCTTGTTTCTACAAATGAAATACGCACCATTTAATATAAATTAGATAAACAACATGATCACATGAAAATATGGCGCATCAAAACTTTTGATTACGTTGCATAGTTATTCAAATACTATAATTAGGTAGGCTTTTAAGAACCCTAACCAGTAAAATTTGAGTTGTGTTATGTTTCTTAAATTTGAATAAATAATTTCCTCGTATTTTTTAGTGCAAAAACCGGGAATGACCTTCTTTTTTACTTCTTTGTGCATACAAGAAATAATTTTAGCCTGAATTTTCCCCTCTCAAATTTGTGTTTAAGTTTCTACTTTAATCTTCCTCCAATGAACGCTGTTTTGCTTTTCACACTGTAAAAACCATTCAGAAACGTCCCTGCAAAATAATGGGCAGCTAATGTGCCCAATTTGTGCCAGTAACATATCCAAAAAACTGGAACGGTTTCCGCTAAAATTTAGCAACCTTCCTGAAATTATGCCAGAAACGTTCGGAAGAATTTAGAAATCTCCCCGGTTTAAGCCCAGTATGTCTCTGTAATCTTCAGTGAAAACTTTGGGAGGTTAAAACAACAAATTGACACTTTTCTAATTTACCAAGAAAGCTCCTAAAATCATCATTACAACGATGGTCACAGCTGAGACAGAAGCTTCTCACTTGCCTACATTTCTTGCAAAACTACTATATCCACAAATTTAATCACTCTTACTGGGAGCTTAGTCAATCTGGGTGGGCCGGAGTGAAGTATGAGACCGATCACTTCATAAATACACTCAGTTAATCATTAAACTGGTAGTTAAAAATATTTTTCACAACTCTGAAAAGTCTGCGGTCGTGCCATTTGTAGCAATACAGGAAACCTTTTGACCCAAATTCTTGATTTTTCACAGGAAATTTATCTAAACCTGTGAAATCCCGAAACGTTCCACGGAAATAGCCAGTGACATTTCAGAATTTTTTACAGCGTAAACACATCCGTACATGCTTATTTACCCACGAACGTATCCCCGTTTTTTATGACTAAACCCGAGTATATTCATTTTGAACATCCCCCAGAGTTAATTATTTCGAGTTTTCACTTGTACGTATGAAGTATCTCGCATCCATATGATTACTCTAAAACGATATTCCGTACAAGGTTAAAATTTCATATAGTGAGCTCCTGTGTACTCTAATTGTGCAGAACTTCTTTTAGTTACGTTGCAACGTTCCAAAAATGTGTCTTGGTACGTTTCTATGTTTTTGCGTTAATTTAAATGCAGTCTGAAGTAAGGTAACTGGCGACCACCTGCCAATATATGACCATGTTTATGAAGTAAAATTAGCGGAACATTGCCCAGTTTGATGATAGGGGTGATATTTAGCAAGATTCCTGTGAAATCAACTTTAAAATAACTGTCAATGCAATTTATTGTTCGATTTTCTCTAAAATAACATCGTTTCGCTATGAAAAAAGTGGGGCAGGGGGGGGGGGTATTGACGATTTAAAAAAAGCTTCTTTTGTCAATCAAAGGAAATATTATATTGTATTTTTGCTACTTTTCTATGTTTCATTAATAAATTAACTATTATTATTATTGCTTTTTTTTTAAGTATGAAAACCACATTCCATAAA
The DNA here is from genome assembly GCF_026930045.1 of Uloborus diversus. NCBI lineage: Eukaryota > Metazoa > Arthropoda > Arachnida > Araneae > Uloboridae > Uloborus > Uloborus diversus. The sequence goes on from NC_072740.1 coordinate 77,499,104, forward strand.
CTAACACATTTTTACAGGTGTATAAAAAAAAAAACAGAAAGAAACTATTTATTTACATTTTTAAAAACACTTTGTTTTCTTAATTTTTACTCATTCATTAACTTATGCTATAAATAACTCCTATTATATATGAAGGGGATAAGGGGGCAGGGGGAGGATAGACCTCTTTTGACAGATAGCCTTAACTTATTTCTCACTGTATTTTTCAACTAACTAATTAAATCGTCTTTCTTTCTGAGGAATTTTATGCTTTCACAAACCACTCCCCTTCTTCACTCACACTTGTTAATGAAATATGTAAAATATTTACATTTTTATTTCATATGCCGAGGATTTTTTCAATCGCCCACGTTCTTTTGCGTTTTTTCTTTCATGTGTTTTTCTAAGACGTTTCATAAGTTTCAATCCCTTTCAATTAAAAAATGAACGTATTTTTTTGCGAAAGGTATTTTCTTCTTTCCCATACAAATATTTTCTCAGCAAAATATTGATGATTTGTGGTATGAGAGATGCGCTAAAACATTTCTCAGTCACCTACACTAAACCCCTAGATCGTACTAGCCTAACGACACGTCCGCCATTTTGGGGCCAAATGCTGCTTTCTTCCTATGTCTGTTATAATGAAGTAGCGTGTTTTACATCTTGATTAGGGTGCATCTTGATTGTGGGTTAATATTGAGTTAATAGAAAACCACAATCTAAAAGCAACACATGCTGCTTCACCATAGCATACATCAGAAGAAAGTCTCGTTTAGCCCTAAGATGGCGATGTATCGCTACTTATTGTGGAATTCAAGGCTTTAACCTAGAAAAACCCTAGAAAACAAAATTGCTGCCAAACATGGTAAATGATTCGTAATGCTTCCTCTCTCTGTGAAGCTACTTTATTAGAATAGCCATAATATTTACCATACTTGGTCACGACTTTCTTCTGTGTTTTACTAAACTTGTGAAAATGCTTTACAATTTTCACTTCCGGTTTGATCTGGGGGGGGGGATATAGTCTTTCGCTGAAGAACTGAATTTTTATTTAAAAGCTATGAAATTTATCTTTAAAATGAAGGAAATGCATCCCATACGGAAATGAAAAGGAAACTGAATGAACGATCCACAAAAGATTCGGCACTGGGAATACATTTTCAGAATTTGCACACATTTTACATGCTTCTTTATCAAGAGTGGGAGAGGAAGGACTGGTGAATCGTACAGCTTTGAAATACCTCTTGAAAATAATTTTTAGAATTTCAATATTCAATACACCCCCGTAACTTTTTTCTTCAGACCGCTTACTATTTTAGATAGTGTAGTGCAATTTAAAAAAATCATAAAAATGTAGCAAAACGTATTTAATTATATATTCATTTCGCAATTTTTCCTTCTGTTTATTTTTTGTATAATTTGAAATTGCGTTTTGGAAAAAGTTTTTGGGTGATGTTAAAATGGAAATCATTTTCGTGGTCAAAGCTAAAAAAAAAAAAAAAAGATTAACCTAACAAAGTTTAAGCAGCGCGTGCATTGCGAGTTAGTGTAGTAACATTGTTTTAATTAATAGCTAGTATAAGCAATGTACATTTGGATGTATCATCTACGAATTAATTACTTAGTATTTGAGGTAAGTGAGTTTTATACTTAGTTCATAGAAATATGTTTTCATGAAAAAAAATCTTGGTAAATAAGAGAACTTGTGAGTTACTCATTTGTTGAATAATATTTCATTTTCTTTGGTGTAGAATTTAGATTAATATTTTTAATACTTAATAGTGTTTAAGGCATTTTATAAGTATATATGATATTTCTTTAAAAAGTATTTAGTATTAAAATATTTAGTTTACTTAATTCTCGATGAGCTCCGGCTTGAGGACGGATGTTTTTAACAGTATGAAAACTGGCGTGCTTGTATCAAGATCAATATATGGTTGGTTGGTTGGTTGGTTTACTTATTTTTAATGGCGCAAGAGCCCTTGAGGGCTATACTGCGCCAAACGATTTTTTAGTTTAGAATTTATACATAAATAAAAAATCAGGGTATGATAAAAGTAAAAAGTTTTGGAGAGGAAGGTATAAACAACAGTAGTTTAAAACAAGTAGTAAAAAAACTGTAAACATTAAAAAATTTATGAAAGGGTTTGAAACAATAGGTTGTCAAAGAACCTTCAGTAACAAGAAAAACGGATAAAATTACATTTTGACGACACAACCACTAAATTAAAAAGGAGAAGCCAATCTCCCGGAGGAAGGAGTATATATTGGGATGGGGTGGGTCCCCCAGCAAGTCTTTCAGAGATGGATTAAAATTATTAAAATATTTAAAACGTATTTGGTTAAAATTTGGGCAGTTGCATAAGATATGCAACACTGTCTGGTTGACTTTACATCTAATACAAATCGGAGCTGGTTCACGGCAGTATGAAAACTGGCGTGCTTGTATCAAGATCAATATATGGAATCTCGGGTATTTTATTTCTCCTGCATTAGTCTTAAAGCGTTTTCTTTCCGTCAATATAGTCTTAGTTATTTTATTTCTGTAAACTTATGTCTTTTGTAGTAATTACTTGGGCTTTCAGAAGAAGTCTTTGTATTTTATTTGTAGTCAATTCTCTGTTATGTTATTTTTTAGTCTCAGTAGATTTTTCATATTTAACTATCCAAAAATTTTCATTAGTCTCCTGAAAAATGGTTTCTAGGAAATTTTCATGTAATTCCCCGGAATTGTTTTTACTTTGAAGTAGCACGGTTTAATGTAAAATAATCGCGTGGCTTCGATTTCTTGTTTACAAATTTAGGTAAATACATACAATACATAGGTTAAATAGTTCGTGACAATTTACATTATCGTAGGTCACGATCACACACATTAGTGCAGCCAGAAATTCCTTCTGGAGGCGGCTTTTTGGTCACAACAGTCTACACGTGTAATAACTACTGTATCAGAATTGGCAATAGTCTTAAAACCAAGGTCCCTGGAAGGGGTGTTCCCCCCACCAAACCCCCACCTTGTTACGCCACTGATCGCACATCATGGTTTGAGTTTTTAAGCCTTTTTGTATGCCTTTGGAGTATAACCACTATGGTAAATAAGTTATGCTTCATACCTAGAACATGCAATTGAGTTTTCAGAAGGACTATTTCCCAGCCATTAGGTAGAAAGTGTAGATCGCAAACTTGAGGGACCATTGGGACTGTACTAGCGTATGAATTAATTTCTGTCATTACCGAAATAAACGTTATACCCACGATACACGCATCAGTTCGCTTTGAGCACAATATCAAATTAGGTCTGAATTTAGAACGGTATAGTTTAGCTCATCAGTGCGACAGTTGTGATAATTTGCAAAATTTTTGCCTGGTAATGCATTCTTCGGCTGTTCAAAATACTAACAAACATAATCACTTATGAAAGTTTCTGGTTTTCATTATTTAAGGGCATTTTTCCCACCATCTTAGTATTAAACATATTACAAAGACAAGTAAAAAGTACATATTGCTTCAAATTGGTGCAGTAAAAAATACAAGAAAAAACATAATTTTTTTTAAATAACTTTGTTTTAAATAGACCTACCTCTGTCGAAAATTTGAAGTTGAATGCATTTTGCAGGAAATTTCCCGTGAAATGGCATAGAAAGTATATTCTTATATATCTTACTAATTCGCAAATTTAAAAACAAATGCCTTTTTCTAAATATGTTATGAAAGTGCAAAAATCTACCAATTGAAAATTCATTGATTCTAGCTCTAAAAATTGAATCATGCTAAGTGAGATACTTAGTTTTTAAAAATCATATTGGATTTTGTATATTTTTAAAATTTTCTAGAGAGAACATGTTCAAAATATGTAAAATAAGAGTAATTAGAAATAATTGACTAATTTATACACATGTTAAGATAGAACCAAGTGTGAAGAATATAACCTAAACATTGTATTCCCAAACTTGTTTTTGTGCGGTGGATGGGGACCGCATAAAAAATCGAATGAAAAAAAAAATCGAAACTTCACGAGTGGCTATAAAAAATAGTTTTCATAACACAGTTATTTTTTTTCATGCGGTGGATAGGATCCGCATAAAAAAAAGTCTCACGTACAAAATAACCCAAAAACTTTAAAAAATAACTAGGAATTGCTTCTTTAAAGGAAGTCAAAATAAACCAAGTGATGATAATTTTGCAGAATCGTCAGGCAAAATTTCCCGAAAAAAGAAATTTTCGGGAGGTCACAAGGACTTCCCATCGAGATGCCCCTGTGATCACATGAAGATTCTACCTCGCAATCGTTTTATAAATAATTTCGCCAATTAAGTCCCAATCTGATTGACATTTTCATATACCGCACAAAAAAAAAAAAAAAATCACAAAAAAAAACCCGCACAAAAACAGGTTTGAGTGTATTATATTTCTTTGCTGCGGGCATGTGTTACTAAAAAGGACGTTTATTAGGAGCCCAAGATTAACAGAAACAAAGTATATCTGCAAAGAAACGCTCATATAATCCAATTATAACCTATTAATGCTAATGTAGGACTGATCATTCATAGATATAGTAAGTCATTGCATTATCATTGTTGGTCATGCATAAACATATTATTTTGTTCGTGGACATAATAGTTAATACATAAGTTTGCTAGTTATTGCTGCTAGTTAGATGCAGATTTGTTGGAAAAAATTATTCTTACTTACCTACACTTAACTTTTATATTAAATGTTGAATATTTCTTCTTAAAAGTTAATTATATGGCTAACAAATACTTATTAGGTTTTTTTAAGAATAATTAACAGTGAGAAACTAGTATTCCAATTAGCCTTCTCTTTTTTTTCAGTTGTAAAACTAAGGAATACTTAACCAGATTACCAATGGTTAGCTTAGTGATACCTTTCCACAATGAGCACTGGACAACATTGCTTAGAACTGTGACCAGTGTCATCACTAGATCACCATCAGAACTTATTCAAGAGATTATACTTGTGGATGACTTCAGCACCAAAGGTAGGAGTGCTTAAAAATATGCTTCTGAATTTAAAAAGAAAATTGTATTGAAAAATAATTTGCGAAATATTTCGTCTATCAATGCTTGAAATTATAGATGAGTATTTTTTGATATTCCTCTATTCATATACAGCATATATCAATAAAATTAGTGTAGTAATGTAATATTTGCTTGTGGAAACTTGCCTACCTGGATGCGTCACATGTTTTCTACGGTACGTATAAAAACACTCGCTCCTTATAAAAGACTATTTGCAACCAACATTTCCAGTGCTAAATAGGAAGATTAATTGTAAAATCTTATTATATCGGCTTATATTCATTGTCTTTCTGGTATGTATAAAACACTCGCTTTTTATTCAAGTCTATTTAAAATAAACATTTTCATTGCTAAATAGGAAGCTTTCTTTCTAAACTTTATTCTAGTGGTCTACATTCGATATGTTTCTGCGAAATAGTGTGATTAAACAGTTGTTATATAAACCATTTTTGATTACATTTCTTGTGTGTTGCGTTGTCATAAAATCAGATATAATTAGAAAATTTCTTGAACGTGGATGAATGCGAATTATAAAGGTTTCACAAAGTAGTTTGCTTGAGTTTTCTAGAAAACTTTTCTCTACTGGGAAATTGGTGTTTGCTTGAAATTCTGAAGTTGATAAAGATGTTTCCATTTAACTGTTCATGTAATTACTAAAAAAGCGCGAAACATGGATTAGCGTGATATTACATGACTAGTCGACCCGTGCGGAACTCCGCACTGTGCTTCAAATCGTTTCATAAGGCATTTTGCTCTTTAAGAATTTCAAAGGAAGAACATTATGACGAAGAACCGAAAAAAAAGTAAGCGCAGAAGAGAAGGCATCCCCTTTTAATCGTACATATTTTCAATGCAAACATAAATGTCATTAAAAGTGTGGCTGAGTGGTGACTCGTGAAAAAGCAATAATTGTGCATGTGAAAAAACAGGTTGTGGCAAATACAGTCCTGCACATGTCAGCATCTGACGGTAAAAAAAGAAACATTAAAGAGATATTTATTCGCACGTATTCGAATTGGCGCCATTCTTACTAACAGCCCGACACCCCAACAAACCTAGCAATTGCACCTTCCTTTTCGAAAGCTATTCATTGAAGGAATGCGTAGTAAAAAACAGCAAAAAAGCTTTTTGCAAAAAAAAAAAATAATAATAATAAGATCATGCATCTGTGTTTTGTCATTAACCAGCATGATACGATTTAAAATTATTCGCAAAGCATGGAATTTGATTAAAGAATGACGAAGATCTCACGTTGCGATTGAAACAAACATTCTAGAGAAGTAATAAATTTGATTGAAAATAAGTGTTTTTATCTTTGAATATTGAACTATTTCACATAGAAGGTTGCTTTAACCGTTACGGCTTAAATGCCCTCACATGTTTCTCTTTTAATCGAACACTTAAAATTCAAAACCGAAACCAGTTGAACTGAGTCCGTTCTAAAGTGTAATTTTTCGAACGTAGACAAAATGTTTTTTTTTTCAGCAGAAAGCAGAGGAGTAGAAAATAATTTCTTGCTAATGAAGTTGATAATACTTTTAATGCTTTATATCGTATGCGCGCGAATAAAAAATTAAAGGTTTACTGGTTGAAACTCGTAGTTTTAATTTGACGTAGTATTTCTTCATTTGTGCAAAAGGTCGAACACTGCTATTAGAAACATCTAAATTTCAGCATACAATGAAAATGTTTTTCTGCACAAAAAGGATTTCCTTTAGGTAAATCTAATACTTTTTAATGCTTACATTATGCTGAGTGGTCTGGATGTAGTCAAAGAACACAGTTCGATTAACAATCAACTTATCCGAATGATAACTGTAGCCTGCATAAAGGAGTCGAAACACCAAGTAGCATTCCCACTGCTTTTATTTTATTAGGTGTGTATGTTATGAGCACATGTAATGCGTAATACTAATATAAATTTGATATTATGTCGGACAGCCCAAGTTTGCCCGAAGTTCAGATAGTTTATAGCCGAACGCTCTACCGAAAAAAACTTATCAATTAAACCGAACAACTAAGTCCAGTGCTGTTAAGCTTTATTAAAATATAAACACACACACAGGCTATTTTTTTTTTTTTTTGCCGAAAGCGACGTAAAAAATTTAAAACTGCATTAGAACTTTGCTTTAAAAAATGCATAAGAACTACAGGCAGCATCAAGGTTTTGAAACAGCAAGAGGCGATTTCGAAAACTTGAATTTTCGACCGTAAGTCTTTTTTTCGTCATTGGCCAGCCTGATAAGTTTTAAAATGAGAGGGGATTAATATATAAGGTAAGATATTGAAGAAAAATGTTTTTATTTTTGAAAATTTTTACAATTTGTTATCGCAGGCTGCTTAAACCGTTATAACTTAGATGGCAGCACGTGTTCATCATTTAACAGCACGGTTAAAATACAAAATAAATTGAACTATGCTTTCGAATGTAGTAAAAATGTGATGAGCTATTTGTTTTTTAGCAAAAAGAAGAAAAAAACATATATTTTACCCTTCAAATTGAGGTAGTATTTTATTTATTTGTACAACGAGTCAAAAACTCATTAGAAGAATAATATTATTTTTTTTCTGAACAAAAAACAATTCTATTGTAGTCTGAAATCTTAAACCTGTTACTTATATTTTCGCTTACATTATGCTTTAATTTTCTTTCCAGAGCCAAAGCTTCAAAAAAAAAAAAAAAAAAAAAAAACACGTGCAATTTCGAAGTAATTTAGCACAAAATCACTGAATGTTTTCATATCAGCAAGGAGCATTTCCTTCTCATTTATTCTATTCCCTCATAGTTGTTATTCATTTAATTCAGTGTTCATGTAATGCGCGATATTTCTCTACTTTTTTTTGTTGCAGATTGTTCGGACGTGGGCCCGAACACGTAATCTCCTGGTTACGAAGAGAACGCTCTGCCGATCAAGCTACTCAGCTCTGTCGGTCATAGCGCAAATTAAATTTATAAGTTTGACCGAAAACCTCATTCTGGTTCTTTAAAACAGGTTTTTCGGCTAAAAGAAACAATTTTCAGACCTTGGGTCTATTTTTCGTCAGTAGCCAGCACCATAAGCTATAAAATAAGCCGTAAATCAAAGAAATCGATCAAGAATTGAGGGAAATTTGGCGTAGAAACCAAAAACAGGCTACAGAAATAATATATAAGGATTCAGTTGGGTTTTAGATCTGGGGCTATTAAAGTGGAGAAATCGGAAATTCTATAGTTTTAGAGACATTAGTACGCCACGTTTACATGAAATAAAACCCATTAAGAGTGTTTAAAAAACACATAATTTGACTTCAAATTTCACTACTTTTCGGTTTTATTTTGAACTGATGTATAAAACTTTATTATTTTTAATTTGTTTGTTCTGTTCGTATTTCTGAAATTATTCTTTATAAGTGTATCTTGCGTTTCTTAATTGTATTTGCAGTTTAAATTTCTGCATCACTAAATGCATTTATAATTTTATCTTTTTTTTTCCTCCAGTGCAACTTAAAGCATCTTTGGATGATTACGTCCGTCTGCATTTTCCAAGTATTAAAATAATAAGAGCTGATAGAAGAGAAGGTCTTATAAGAGCTAGACTTTTAGGTGCCAAAGCTGCCAAAGGAGAAATACTCTTGTTTCTAGATTCCCACACCGAGGCCAATGTCAATTGGTTACCTCCTCTTCTGGGTAAGTATTTTTGAAAAAATTTGTTTCTATCATTATTTTCGCTGCAAAGTTTTGAAAAAGCAGTGACACAAATAGTTTCAAAGCCACTTGGAAAATTAAGAAACAGCAAAATTGAAAATTGAGTGGCTTGAAGGCAGTCAAAGTTGCGCATCCAAACTATAGTTTCTGACAAATACTTCAAAAGCAAATATAGAGTGATATACGGTTTTATTTTTTTGATGAGATATCATACAAAAAATAATAACTGCATCTTCAATAATGTTCCTCATGTGATTAAGTTGTGATGTAAAACCCCTCTTTGTAAAGTTTTTTTTTTTTTAATTTGAGAGTGAGAAAGATCCCTCCCCCGTTGTTTGAAAGAATAAATTACGTGATGGTTATAAAGTATTTTCCTGATAGTTTGAACTTGGGAAAAGAAACAATTTTGACATAACAACGGCTTGGATTGCAAACCAGGTACACTACAAAAAAAAAAAAAAAAAAAATCAGGAAGGTTCCTGAAAAATAACGAGCAGACATTTTGTTACTCACTATTTCGCCTTCTCGGTAAATAAATGCATTTTTACTGAAGCAATTCTTATAAACAATAAATATCTTAAACTTGTTTTAAATTCTAAACCAGTCGGATTAGCGTAACCACTTCGACTCCTTTATGTTTTTGACACATGATTTATCTTTAATTACTCTTATGCGTCTATTTAACAAATGCAAAATTATTAATTCTCGAAATTACACACAAGCATACAAAAGTCCTCCTTCTAAAGTAATCAAACCCTTTTTGAGTTAAGAAATATTATCTTTTTCGTTTGATTGCAAAACATCTAGTTTTGACATTAATTTTTATTTCAGAGCCTATAGCTTTGGATCGTAAAACAGTAACCTGCCCCTTTATTGACGTCATCGACTACGAGACGCTCGCATATAGAGCTCAAGATGAAGGGGCACGAGGTGCCTTTGACTGGGAACTGTACTATAAACGTTTACCTTTATTACCAGAGGATTTGAAACGACCAACAGAGCCTTTCAAGTAAGTTTTTTTATTTTGAAATCGTCACCGTAGTTATAGTTACTGACGTCAAGTTGTGCTACACACTACAAATCGGTTTAACGATGCTTCTCAAAAGTTAAAACTAACTTACATTAAGCTCAGAGTTTGTTTTGATGGGTAATAAAGATAAAACATTGAGTTAATATAGACGAAAGAAAGATATGTACTTGTTCTCAAAGCTACATAGGTTATCTGCACTCGATATTAATTTACGCTTGTTTTTTTTCATTTCATTGATCTGTAATTTTTGATCGTTCATTTGTAGCACCATGAGTAATATGTGCTATAAATTTTACTCCTTTCCAATCAGTCTTTGGCCATTTTAACAAACATGAGCAGTAATAGGTTTGCACCTTCCGATGTACTGGGAAAGCTCCTAAAGCTAACTTGACCGAAGTTTAGACAGAATTGCAAGCAATCCCCTCAAAGCTACAATATCCGGAAAATGCCCTTAGATTGCGATTGAGTCAGATGGGACTTAGATTGAGACCACTGAGAAGAGATAAAATGGAGGGAGTGAAGACTTTCATACGTAAACCAAAGACCCCAAGACACGTGATAGATTTTAAAGAAAAACATTGTGGAAGAAATCAAGTTTCTTTTGCTAGATTCACACAAAGCGTGTCAACCATTCATCGTTGTTGAATCACGGGACTTAGTCGTAGCCTCAGCTTTTGCTTGGCCAATGATTGGCCAATCATCCCTCCATTTATATTCCTGATCTAAGATTGAGACACAGCTTAGTGTACGAATGGCCGTAACGTTGAAACACCTAATAAAGAAGACTAATATTTGTTACACAAGTAGCTAAAATGTTTTTCAGTATAAAATCGCCATTCATGGAACTTGTTGCTAATCAGCAAACGTTTTAGCAAAAAAACTTGTTTTCACAGGAAACTGGTGTAAATTCTTGAAATCTTGAAACGTTACCCGGAAGTAATCAGTGATGTTTTTTTTTCCTTTTTTGTAAGAGTATTATTTTTTTTCTCTAGAAGTCCTGTAATGGCTGGAGGTTTGTTTGCTGTAAATCGAGAATTTTTTTGGGAACTTGGAGGCTACGATGATGGTTTGGACGTTTGGGGAGGAGAGCAATATGAACTTTCATTCAAGATATGGCAATGCGGAGGACAAATTTTAGACATTCCCTGCTCTCGTGTCGGTCATATCTACCGGAAGTTTGCTCCTTATCCCAATCCTGGGATCGGAGATTTCGTCGGAAGGGTAAATATTTATTTCACCAAATTTCGATGTTTGTATAGATATTAAAAATTTTTATGTCCTTAATTACAACCTGATTTTTTGGAATAAAAATTAAACATATCGCCAACAGGGCATTTTCAGCTTCAATGAAATGACATTTGTCTCCAGCTCGGTTATTTACTATTCCAGACTGATGATTCAACAACAAAGACGAAATTGCAGTCTCTGGTGTGGTGACCGAGCTGCTGGTATACTGCATGTAAATAAGAGTGTCTCTTTTTTCTATGGCTGTACTGTCATATTCGAGGAATATACTGATTGTTTTTTAAAGTGCAGCTGTTATTTTTATTTTTTGTTTATTTAAGTTAATGATGTACTGACGGAGATAATTGACACAAATAAGGAGGCAATTAATCTGCCTTTTTTTCTTACATTTTTCCGTTGAAAATGTAAGATATGACTCTACTACCCTCCTTAACTATGCCAATTTCTGATCTCCAATCTGTTCTCTAATGTTTCCCCAGTCTGTTCTTAGGTTTTAATTCAAAAAATATATTAAGCAGAAAACAGTCGGCACACTTTTGGATCATTTTCTTTATTACGAAACGGCCTGAGCAAACATTTTAGTACACTTTCTTTATAACAGAGCACATTCAGAAAACATTTCTATACTCATTCAGGCAACTGGAACACTTTTTTGGAATTAGGGTGCTCCTATTGTGTTGGGACTTTAAAGTATAGATTCGCGGGTGATTGACAGTGGGGTGGGAATCAAATACAAATACAAATACAAATGTGACGACCAGCAACAGGCTCTGGGCCCAGCTAGGCTGGTCCTGGTCAATTAATTAGTCCCCAATGAAGATCAATGGCCCTCTTAAAGCTATCCACTCCCTTGCTCATTACCGCCTCTTCCGGTAAGCTATTCCAAGTGCCCACGACCCTGCTAAAGTAGTAGTTTTTCCTGATTTCCAAGTTAGCCTGAGATTTAAATAGCTTAAAACAATGACCCCTTGTCCTGCTTTCCCCGCAAAAATTTAATCCATTTACATCTTTCATTTTGATAAATTTAAATAACTGAATCATGTCCCCTCTGACTCTCCTTTGCTCTAGGCTATACATGTTAAGCCTATTAAGTCTGGTATCATAATCTAAATCTGAGAGTCCCCTTACTAATTTAGTTACCCTTCTTTGAACCCTTTCCAATACAAAAATATCTTTCTTCAGATAAGGCGACCAGAATTGCACAGCATACTCCAAATGAGGTCTTACTAAACTCCTATATAAAGGCAGAAGAACTTTCTTAGATTTGTTTGAAATAGATCTATTGATGAACCCAAGCATTTTGTTGGCTTTGTTACTAGCAATACTGCACTGTTGACTAAACTTGAAGTCCTGATTTATAAAGACACCCAGATCCATAACATTTTCTGCCTGATTTATGACTGAACCCTGTAAACGATATCTCATACGCTTATTTCCATGACCTAAGTGTAGCACTTGACATTTCCCTACATTAACTGCCATACCCCATTTATCTGCCCACTTAGTAATATGATCTAAATCCTCTTGCAGCTGTTTTACTTGTTCTTCATTTTCGACAATCCCCATAACTTTTACATCGTCAGCAAAACAATTCATGCTTCCAGAAATATTTTCATTGATGTCATTCATAAATATAATAAACAAAAGAGGCCCTAAAACTGATCCCTGAGGAACCCCACTTAAAACATCACTCCAATTAGAGTGATTTCCTCTCACAACTACTCTTTGCTTCCTACCAGTAAGCCAATTTCTTACCCAAAGTAAAGTTTTTCCTCCTATTCCAATGTCAGCTAACTTGCTGAGAAGAGCAACATGCGGTACCTTGTCAAAAGCTTTTTGAAAATCAATATAAACAACATCCACACATTTTTTGTTATCTAAAGCTGAGGTAACCTTGTCGTAGAAATGCAATAGATTAGTAGTACAGGATTTACCTTTCCTGAAACCATACTGCAAACTAGTCAACAGACTATTAGTCTCTAAGAACATCATGATCTTAATTTTGATCAAAGTTTCGAAAATCTTACAAATCACCGAAGTCAAACTTACAGGTCTATAATTCCCAGCAATACCTTTAGACCCCTTCTTGAAGAGTGGCGTTATGTTAGCCAGCTTCCAGTCCTCTGGCACCGTCCCCGAGTTATAAGAAGCATTGAAAATAATCAAAATAACATCCACTAATTCCTCTGCACATTCTACTAAAATTTTTGGATAAATATTATCTGGTCCCGGAGCTTTAGTTGCTTTAATCTTTTTCAAATGAAATAAAACCTCCTCCCTGGAAAATACAAAATCCTCAAGCTGTATAATAGCTTGTGTCTTGTTAGTGTCAACTGTTGAGATACAGTTATCGTTAAACACACTGGAAAAAAAGTTATTTAGAACATTTGCAATATCCCTATCGTTTTGGATTAAATTTCCATACTCATCAACCAAAGGCCCAATTTGACTGTTTCGAGCTTTCCCAGAATTAGCGTAAGCAAAAAACCTCTTAGGATTCCCATCAATGTCATCTGCCAGCCTTTGCTCCAATTCCCTTTTCTGAATCCGTACCAAATACTTAAAATTTCGCCTTGCCTTACTATACTGGAGTCTCTCTGCACTCTGACCAGTTTCTTTAAACTTACGAAAAGTGGCTTGCTTATAATTAAGAGCTTCTTTAGTCTCCCTGGAGAACCACATGGGCCAAATTTTGGTACTAACACCTTTTCTCCTAAATGGAACATAGTCCCCAACGGTTTTAGCAAGTTTATCCTTAAATTCCGTCCATTGCTGATCTACGTCGCTATTTTCCAACCCTGACGAAAAAACCTCTTTCAAGCTCTGCCTAAGCGCAACAAAATCGGTGTTTCTGAAATTGGGCACAAACCTAAAATTATCATCTTTGCACACTTCAAATTTAACCCGGAACCTAATGCTGTTATGATCACTATCTCCAATATGCTCCCCTACACTCAACCCCTGAACAAAACTACCTATGTCACAAAAAACTAGATCCAAAATTGCCTCCTCTCGAGTTCCCTGAGTTACAACTTGATCTAAGAAACAGTCACCAATTACTTTTAAAAATTCCTCTTCTTTGCCATTACCAGAATAAAAATTATTCCAATCAATACCCGGAAAATTGAAATCCCCCATTATGATAACGGATCCCTTACTGGACATGTCACTAATAATACGGTACATCTGTTCATCTTGTCCCTGGTTTGAATTAGGTGGCCTATAAATGTTTCCAAACCGTAGCTTTTTGCCCTTACTGCTCATCAACTCCAGCCAAACCATATCAATATCAGTAGGCTTATCATTTATGACCAATTCATTGCAAATAAAATTGTCTCTAACATAAAATAAAACCCCACCACCTCTTTTACCTACTCTATCCTGTCTGAACAAATTATACCCAGCAATATGTAATAACTCTGCATCAGATTCGGTAGCCCATGTCTCTGTAATTCCAATAACATCCAACTTCTCATCCATAACTATGCTTTTCAATTCATCCATCTTGTTCCTAATACTGCGAGCATTGGTATAGAAAACTTTAAGCATGCCTAAGTTGCTTTTATTTAACACCCTGAAATTTCCTAAATTACAATTGTTAACATTACTACTCTTGTTCATCACTTTATTTCCATTTCTAGCAATACCCAAAAAAATTTCATTCTCTCGATACCTGATGCTTGAACCATGCCCCCCATTCCAACTTAGTTTTTTGACTCCGAAGCCCTCAAAATTAATCCACTAACCATTTTGACCCCTGTAGAGCTCAGATGCAGGCCATCCCTAGCAATCCAATCCCGTTTACAATGACTCCATACATCAATGAACCTGATACTGCGCTTTTCGCAAATTGACTTCAGTAGCAAGTTCATACACCTCGCACGTTGATTTAGCCAGCTCCTATGCACTCCATACCTGGGAAGCAAACCAACCACTTGGACATTCGTCGAAAAGCTGGTTGCTTTATCCAACAGGGATTCCCATTCCCTAGAAAACTCCTCATTTTTACTGTGGCCTACATCATTTGTTCCCACCCACAAAGTAACCATGTCCTCCTTATTCAATACTCCCTTCTTTTCAGCAACCATATTAACGTCTTTTACCCGAGCCCCTGGTAAACAACACCTAGCCACCTTACGCTTTACTCTCCCAACTGTCCCACTCTGAACTCTCCCAACTGTCTACCCACCTCCCTTACCATAGAGTCCCCCAAAATTACACCCTTAGTTTCCCAATCTAACTCCTCATTTGAAACTTCCCCCTGAATCTCTGGAACATTTATACCCTCTACAACTGGCTTACACCCTAATGCTAACTGGGCTTCCAAAACTAGCATCTTAAGTCTTAAGTCTGAGAGTTCAGCACATTTAGTGCAAATATAATCCTCCTCAAAAACAGACTCATTTTCCCCAGACTCTGGGGATAAAACAACAGGAAGTATTGTAGTAGTAAACAGTAGCTGGAACCTCAAAAACAGTGACTTCCCATTAAAACGAACCTCAAGAGGTTGCATATTTTTCACGCCGTTACGATAGTTTCGTTGAAAAGGAATTGTTAAGTAATATAACAGAAATTAAATCCGGACTGAAAGTTTATTTCCTTGAAACGACTATTTCGTTGTATTAGCATTCGCTGTAGCGGGATTTCAATGTATAGTGTTTAATCATCCTCATATCCTTTTGTCTACATTTTTTTCCCATATTAAATATAAAATGTATTATGTTGAAGTAAATTTGCTTGCATCTTATAAATATTTAGTTATCAATGAAAAAGATTAAATGTCTTCCTTTTTTTTTAAATTCAGAATTACAAACGTGTGGCTGAAGTGTGGATGGATGAGTATAAAGAGTACTTATACATGAGACGACCGCACTACAGGGACCTTGAAGTTGGCAATCTCACTGAACAGAAATCGTTGAGGCAAAAGTTAGGGTGCAAGCCTTTTAGGTGGTTTATAGAAAACATCGCTTTTGATTTACCCAAAAAGTATCCTCCTATAGAACCACCTGACTACGCTAAAGGGGAGGTAAGGCAAATTAAATCGATTACGTGGATTTTTAAGTAATTTTTGTTTTCCAAACAGCTTGTTAAAAATTGTTGGTTAATAATGAATTGCATGTGGGCGCAAGTTAATGTATTTACTTTCAGGAAAATAACGACATTGCATGTTTCATATTCATAAGTATATAGGAGGAATGTCTATAAAGTAACCAGACAGGAAGTTTCCGTTGAAAACAACGGAAGTGAGATAGTAGCCAGTGGATCTTCGACGAGTATCTTGGACGTGTCTGAATCTGCGCAACTGACACTAGTGCGCTCGAATGCCCAGAGGTTGAACAGTCCTGGTTAATTTGCGTTTGTATTTTATCTCGCTTAAAAGATTAAATTCAAAAATAGAATAACGTGTAAATTGATGGCACAGACGTTCAATTAAGTACAGGAATGAAAGCTGAAACTGCGAACACTGATACAGACACTAGAATATTTTGCGAATCTCAATAAGAAAGAAAGCAATCAGTGCTTTCAGTGAAACAAACGGGATGAAAGAAAACAATCCGCGCATTCTGTGAAGGAATACAAAAGATAGCACTCAGCAGACTAAGTTAAGCGGTTTGTGGTTGAAAAAAAGTGAGCGGGAATAAATTGCAACTCCCTTTTTACCTACGGAAAATAATTTTGAGGCACGTCACTAATGACCTTTACGCCCCCCTCATGTTGTTTAGCCCTACGCCCCTACGTATATTTCACCCCTCGTTTTAAAAATCTCGGGCCCCCTTCAGGTTCGGGCCCGGGCAGACAGATGTCACTTCTCAACCCCTATGCACGCCCCTGTAGGGAGTACATTGAAGGTGACAAATGATAGATTCTTTATGTATTAAAAATTAAATTCCTTTTCTTCAAACAGTCTCGTTGCTTTATAGATAGACCTCCTATATTCGTCATTGTATACAAACAGAGGTTTAAAGCAAGAAACTTCTTTTCCACGCGAGTACAGAGGTTTAGTCTAATTTCAAAACACGTTCATAAAATGGTCAATACTGAAATTCCGTAATACAAAAAAAAAAAAAAAAAAAAACTCGCATTCAGCGCAAAATAATAATTTACCGCAGAAGTACATTCACAAGATATTCGATATCGTTCTTTATGCTATTGTTAGACGTTATATACTTTTTCTGGACTAAAAGCAATTCATCAAAAAAAAAAAAAAGCAATTTGTGATAAGCGTGAAACACTGCTTCTGAAATGTTAATGGTTTTTAAACAGGTAAATCTACTTTGACAACCTTGTTCTCAAACACTTGCGTCCCACAACATTTTGCGAAGAAAAAAAAAAAACTTTTTAATAAGTAGAGGGTCACACTTTAAGAGAACAGTCTAGCATGAACAGTTAGAGATGGCGGAAGACCTGGAAGCAGAAACGGACACCCTAATATTTGATGAGTAGAATGTGCGAGATCGTGTTAGCCGTATAACCTCAACTGCTTGCGATATCTCTCTGGTCCTACCGATTTTAAAATGAAATGGTCTATTCCCGCTTTCAGTGTATCCGAGATATCTCCATGGTCATGATATAATTCTGTAAAAACGATTCAGAAAGGTTCCTGAAAAATAATAGGAAGCTGATGTGTCCAATTTCTGCCAGTAACATGTCTCGCAAAAACCAGGATCGTTTTCCGGTAAAATTTAGTAACCGTCCTGAAGCTGACCTGAAAATCCAGAAATCTTCCCGTTTACAGCTAGTCGTGTCTCTGGAAGCATCTCATTTGATTTTAATCCTTTCAAAGATACGTAATCTAAAGACTTCTTTGATTCCAAGGGGCATTCAGTCTGGAGCCCCTTGAAAAGGACAGGCTGACTTATCCGACATTTTGGTTCCAAGCCAAAATTGGATCCAACCTCGTCTCATTTATAAGTACGTTATAATATTCGCTGGTTGCTATGTCGTAAAAAAAATTGATAAGTCATAAGATAAAATGTCACTTAAGGTGAATCTAGAAAGATGACTTAGTTCACAAATTCAACAAAAATGTATTGGGAAATGTTTACTGTAATAAACCTCATTTTCACACCTTAATTGTTTTTAATTTGTATTAATTAAACCGCCTTCATCTGCAAAATAAAATAATCAAACATCAATCAGGAAAAACATCTAAAGCTTGGACACCAGTTTTCTGCAATGAGGTTTTTGTCCAAATGCTTTTTTTTTTTTGTCCGACAATTTTATACCCAAAATGTAGGATAAGTCACTCTCCTTGTATATGAGCCTTATAGCCCGGTCTAAGGCTCCTATATAAGGGGAGCTGACTTATCCGACATTTTGGTTCCAAAATTATCGGGCGAAAAAAATAAACATTTGTACAAAAGCCTCATTGCAGAAAACTGGTGTCCAAACTTTAGGTGTGTTGCCCGATTGATGTTTGATTATTTTATTCTGTGGATGAATACAATTTAATTAATACAAATTAAAAACAAATAAGGTATGAAAATGAGGTTTATTACCGTAAACATTTCCCGATACATTTTAGCTGAATTTGTAAACGAAGTTATCTTTCAAAATTTACCTAAAGTGACATTTTACTCAACTTATCATCAATTATTTTACGACTTAGCAACCAGCGAATATTATGACGTATTTATAAATACTAGAAACGAGGTTGGATCCAATTCTGTCTTGGAACCAAAATGTCGGATAAGTCAGCCTGTCTTTTTCAAGGGGCTCTAGCCCGGTCAAAATAGACATTCGAGTGCGGAAAAATTCCCATAAAGCTGAAAATTGGTACAGATCTTAAGAACATCATTATAAGTGAAATGTCAAAAGTCCTCATTGATCCGAGTGGAGCTAAAAATTTTATGCAAGGTCAAAGGTCAAAATTGAAATTTTTTTAAAAAAAAAATTGAAAACATTCGTACAGTGCTGAAAATTGGTACAGACTTTAAATGCATCATTGTGAATGAGATATGAAACATTCCCATCGATTCCACTTGAACTAAAAATTTTATGGAAGGTCAAAGGTCAAAATAAACAAAAAAAACTTAAAAAATCGGAAAAATTCACATAGTGCTGAAAATTGGCAGAGACACAAAATACACAATTATAAATGAAATATAAAAAATCCCCATCGATCCCACTTAATATAAACATTTTATGCACGGTCAAAGGTCAAAAAATGTTTTTTTTTTAATTTTGCAATTATTTCAAAAACATAACTGGTATTATAAAAAGCGCATATTAATTTGTAAATTATACAATATGTTGAAAAGACGTTTTTATATGAAGTTCAACTCTTTCTGGTTCAAATTAGGTGAAAATGGTGAAACAAGTACAAAATTATCCCTCATTTAACGGATATAAGATGCCTCTCAGTACCTATTATCCCTAATCAGATTCTTCAGGTGCAGCAGCAACAATTTCTCTAGCCTTTGCATACAAAGATTGATCAAAAGTAACAAGTAATGCTTTGTATTCTCCAAAGCACAAAGTAAAGTAGTGTATATACTATTGTAGTTATTTGCAGGTTGGTGAATAAATGGTAAGAACAAAATTCTAGACATTGAAAAATCCATATTATTCTTTGTTAAACCTTCAATATAACCGTTCCAACCTGATAGCGATAAATTATTCCATTTCCCATACAACCATAACAAATCTATTTTCCGGAGTAAGAAAGAAGTTGTATCACTTTCATAAGCAAAATTCTGAGCAGTTATTTTACTATATCCTACTACACCATTATTGTGGTACTCTTGTGTTGGCACATGAGCTTTTTCTGCAAAATCTTTCGCTGAAATAATTTGTTTCATTCGCGATAAAGGATCTTCTGCTACAGCTGAACCAGGGGCGTAGCTAAGGGGGGGGGTTTTGGGGACAAAACCCCCCTGAAATGTTTGTCCCCCAAAAAAAGGAGAGAGAGAGAGAGAGAAAGAAAGAAAAGAGAGGAGAAAAAAGAGAAGAGAAAAGAAAAAGAAAAGAAAAAAAATCAAAAATCAGTGGTCAAAAATTTATTTCGCTCCCCCCCCCCCCCCAGTGCCATTGAAAATCAGCTCAATGAGTGACCCTCAAGCGTAAAGACGCCTCACTCCTCACTATGCTGCAACATTTTTTTGATAATTGAGTGAAATTTCATACTTCGCTTTAGAAATGAGATTGATTTGTTAAATCTACGTATATGTAACCTTTTTTTTTTGTCATAGATTCTGAAAATTGTTAAGTATGTTTAATTTTATGAGCGGCGCAGTGGGAATATTACATAGAGTTGAATCTGTATGTTTCGAATTTCACAGGAAGGAAAACAATCGAGATAAAGAGGTTTTAACACGGGGGCTTTAAGAAACTTTATAGAAATTTGGAATATGATGGTGAAAATTTGAAATCGATACTATAGACAACATGGGCTCTTGATCAAAATTCCTCTGTATTAGTTTTGTTAGGTCTTTATTCTATTATTACATTATTAAGTGCTTTATTGCCAGTTTAAGGAAACATTTTGACAGTAAAAGAAACTTTGAGCATATCTTTTTGAAGAAAACGTCTTTTATTGCTTTTTGGCACCTGATTTTTTCTTTTTCTTGTTTTTTGATTAATTATTTATCCTCTTGAGGTTAGCAATTGCTGCAAATCTAACCTGGCCAATATTCTAGGATTTTCGTTTTTTCTTTACTTGAAAAAATCTTCAACTTTCTTTTCCCTCCTATCATCTTGGTTTTCTTTAAGGAATCATAATTTTAAGAAAGAGAGCGATCACAGAACAGTACTAAACCAGATAACAGAGCAAAATGGCTTTTAACTTGAATGACCTTTAACCATGAACTTGAAATACTCATCCATAATGCAACTAATACTCAATTTGTGAATTTCACCCCTTTACTCTTCTTCCAAGAAAGTGCTCGAAACGACTGTCCTTCAGTTAATCTTCCTAGAAAACCTATTTGTGGAACGCATTTCTCCTTTTTTTGCCCCCTCAGCCCTTTCTGTTTCGAGTTGAAGAAAATGCTTTTGCTTGCTGATTTGAAGATCATTGGGATTCGAATCCAAAAATGATAGCATAGCCGGAATTCGAGACATAAGGTTTTTGTTGGCGTTGTGCTATCATAGTCAAAACGGCCTTTGCTAACCAGAAAATCCACCGCAATCACATCGATTTGTCGAAAATGTCAGCCAGTATTTTCTTTTATATCTTCTTCGTATTCTTTTAAAAACGTGCAGTCTGAACTATTTAGAATAGTATATTCTAAGTGAACGTTGTTGTATAATGAAGCGAGCAAAACCGATAACAAGCTTTTTAACCCCCCCCCCCCCCAAAATGTAAATGACGAATATGGTTGCTCTAAAAAGAGAAAGATAACGTCCTCTGAAGAAAACGAAGTACAGTCTGCTGAAGCAGCATTAATTCCATCGAACCCTTCTGAAGGAAATTTTATTTTAATTAAAAAGAAAAACTGCATAGCATTACATGAATAAAATGTTTAAAAACGAAATGAATCTAGACTGTTCTGCACTATTTCTGTTAGTTTGGTTCGCATTAAAAAGTAGAAAATAAACAAGACTTCTGTTTCACTCGAAAATTGTTGTTGCTCTCTCAAATAGATATTTATGTAAATTCTAAAGCAGGTAATAAAATTAAGAATAAAAACTTGAAAGGAGAACAGATGGTATGCAGCTTTGTGCAAATAACTTTCTACCGCCTATATTTCTTCCCTCTTTTTTAATTCAAATTTTATTAACTGCTTTAGAACTAGCATAAATGTAAATACATATAAAAAGCAACATATAAATATAACGATATGAAAAGTCATTTCATTTTTTGCAGGTTATAATCAAGAAGTCTTTTTTTATTTTATTTCATGCTTTTAGTGCGAACCAAGTTAGTAAAAATAGTCTGACCACCGATGAGATTGAAAGTCAAGCATCCAGTTCACAGGCGGAAATGGATCCATCTATTAGCTTTCAGGGATGCCAGCTTTTGTAGATGTGTGTTAACCTCTAAATTGAGCAGTCACACTGAAATGAACGGAACACGCTCATCAGATATTTGATTTTCCCCCTGATTTGGATAGACTGGTTTTGACTAGACCTGTTGCTAGAAAGTTTCACTTTAAATTAAATGGAGGAAAAGGAAAAAAAATTAAATTTTCCAAAACATTACAAAAAATAAATAAATAAAAAAAATTCTTTGATTTTGTTTTGTTTGACACAAGTATCGTACTTGGGGCACCCCATTCCAAAGTATGTAAAAGTTCACACACACACACACACACACACACACACACACACACACACACACATATATATATATATATATATATATAAAATAAAAGAAGTAACCCCCCCCCCCGAAAGTCGGGTCTAGCTACGCCTCTGAGCTGAACTTCTAGGAGTAATAGTTTGGATTATGCCCATTATGTGTAGAGTGTTATGGCCATTTAAAGTGTGTACGTTAATACAAGCATTGTCTGCTGCGTATTGAATAAATGTCCCGGTTTCTGGTGGTAAAATATGTGGCTGATGGTTAAAAACTGTAGCCGCTTCATACGCCATAGTATCATTATACGAAGCACTTAAACCAAAAGACGAGAAAATTTGTATCAAACGTTTAGATCCAAATCGTCGATGAAAAAAAACTGAGAGACCCAATTGTAATCTCGAGATGAAAGATCTAGGACGAACAGCAGCCATAATACAGTGGCTGACACTAGTACATATTAATTTCAAATGTTCCAATTTAGATCGTTTTCTTTTTAAGATAATTTGCTCCAAAAAATAAGTCAATGACTCCGGAATGTCACTATTAATATTTTCAAACATTTGACATGGCGGGAGATAATTGTTAGTGTCGCACACGACAGATTGAATATCTTCTTGAATAATTTCTGCCGCAGTCTTTAGTACCCTAAATCTTTCCTCTTTTGCTGTTTTTTTTTAAATTTTCGTACCAAGCTTTGTTCAGTATAGTATCGTGCTGAATGTAAACAAATCATTGCTAAACTTTCACGTTTCTCGGTTATAATCATTCTATTGCCATACCTTTACTTTAATCTGTTTTTGATTGTTTTATCATCTGGGATTTCAGTTTTACAAATATTTTTTAATTCTAACAGTGAAAACTGACAATCATTATTTTCAATATAATCAAATATTTCTGTCATCACCATAGTAACAGCGGGATTTTTAGGACGACCTGCTTTAAGACCTACAGAACGCTTTGGAAATGAAGTGTAGCAATTAGAATGGTACTCCGCTTCAGCAGCAACTAAATCGTATTCATATTGTATGCGTGCAATAACAATTTTTGCTACGTCATCTGAACGATTATGTGCAATCTTTAGAATATTATCTTTAAAGGAAAGAGTAGCAACTTGACAAATTCTACGCCGTATATTCTGCTGTTTTTTCTCTTCAGTCTCTTCATTTGCTTCATCACCACAAAATAAGCAACAGTTTTTAAAACAAAATGTTGTCTCACCTGATAGGACTCTAGTACAAGGTGGACTACTCAGAGATGTACTGGTCTCTGTCTCTTGTTGTCTTTTAGCTACCGCAATGCCCACTTTCGGTTGTACATTTTGCGTCACTACATGAACTGATCCACCGACTCTTTGTCTTTCAAGTATTCAACAAACCCATCGTTCCTTGCACTACTTGAATCAATTAAAGATTTTAGTCCGCGTTCAACAGTAGCAATTTCACCGTCAGTCAAAGATTTATTGCAAATGAAGCAATCTTGCGGCATCTTTGAAGAATTATTTTTTAAGGGTACGTATTCATATCAAAAATAGTATCAATAAACCCGACTTTTCACAACAAAGAATCACTCCCTGTTAATAGGAGCACTTGTGGGACTGACTTTGCTCATACAAAGGAATCTAAGCGCATCCACTCTCCCCTGAATGTAATTTGATCTTTTCAATTTGAAGGGGGGGGGGTGTGAATCGTAAGAGGGGATAGGCATAGCGGTCAAGTGTAGTTTCTCGAGATCACTCGAAAGAAAGAAAAGGAGCTTCAGTACTATTTCCAAGTTTCAAAAACTGCGATACCTTATGAATGTTATCATTTATTGGGGGGGGGCACAAATATTGGGCTTTTTTAACACCTAGGGCGGATCCAGCTTCTGGTTTTGGAAGTACTCGTTATCAGAAAGGGATCAAAGTAATTTTAGGGCACAAATAGGGGGTTTAAGGTCAACGAAATATGTCATCAAAATGCAGCTTTAATTTTGTCGCTTACGGCGGGGGGGGGGAGGGCTGGGGGATAAGACCACCAAGGCACAGCCTCAAAATCTCCGCTTGTATGTACATAAATGCATAGTTTTCAAACTTTGTATCCTCTATTTTAAGACACTTACCGTTTAAGAGATATTTGTGAAAAATTGATTTTCTGAGCTTCGACCTTGAATAAAGCGTTTAGCTCCACTGGGATTCGTTGGGAACGTTTGAAATTTCGTTTATAATGATGTCTGTAATTATTTCTATGGTAATTTCATAGTCAAAGTGCAATATTTGGACAAAAATTGGAATTTTAGGGTGAATTTTTAGAAATTTGAGTTCCTGAACTGCAGTTTTAGACTTTATTTTATCGCTTTAGGGAGAGGGGGTATGATCCTTTGACCCATCCACTGAATCAACTCCCGTTTGTGCATAATTATCTATTAATTATTTATTAATTATCTATTAATTTTCAATCTTTGTATCCCCTACTTTTACAATAACACTTACCGTTTAAGAGATAGTTGCGAAAAATCGATTTTTGACCTTTGACCTTGAATAAAATTTTTAGCTCCACCGGGATCGATGGGGACTTCTGACACTTCACTTTAGTGTTGTCCTTAACTATATTTGTGTTAATTTCATAGTCAAAGTACCAAATAGGGGTACAAATAAGGGGTGTAATGGAATTTTTTTTTAATATGTCTCCAATGCCATTTTAACCTATATTTAGTAGCTTTAGGGTGGAAGGTATGACCCCCATGACCCATCCTCGGAATCCCCACTTGTTTATACACAATTGCATACCTTTCAAACTTTCTAACCTCCATTTGTTCGCTAACAATTATCGTTTAAGAGACATATATGAAAAATTGATTTTTTGACCTTTGACCTTGAATAAAATTTTTAGCTCCACTCGGATCGATGAGGACTTTTGACATTTCATGTATAATGATGTTCTTAAGGTATGTACCAATTTTCAGCTTTATGGGAATTTTTCCGAACTTTCGCTTTTTTTTGGTCTATTTTGACCGGGCTATTAATTCCGTCTAGACGAACTGCGAGTAAATTGAAACCGATATACCTTATAAATACTCTTAGTTAATATTTAAACTGGGAGCTAAAAATGTTTTTTTTACAACAGAAAGAAGTCTGCATTCGGTGCAACTTGTAGCAATTCAGGAACTTATTTGATAATGATACTTGATATTTCCAGGAAGTGGATAAAAACCATTGAAATCCCGAAATGTTTAACGGAAATACCTATTAACGTTTCAGAATTTGTTTACAGTTAACCATTGGCTCATATGTCACTTAAATATAGCTATTGAAAAGAAATATATATTTACGAACATTGCAATGAATAACTATACAATTTAACGCTTCAGCTACTCGCTGGATTTTTAACGCTTTACTTAGGGACACGAGTGACTGTGAGTTTAAGATGATTTTTCCTGAAAATGATTTTCAACCTAATTGTTTTCCCCTTTTATTTCAGCTTCGCAGCAGTAACTCCAACTTATGCATTGATACTAAGTTCAAGGGACAGAATCAAAAGTTTGGATTAGAAAAGTGCAATAAAGATGACCCTAAGAAACATGGGGAACAGGTGAGAGCTATTTTCCTTTAAAATGTTTCATGTACAGGTTCCATTAGAGAGAAGGAACTACAAAATTGTTTTCCTCTGAAATATAATAATGATGCAAATAAATAAAATAAAGTATTATTTCCCACATGGAAATCAAGTTGTTCAATTTAGCAGTCTACTTCGTGATATGTTTCTCTATAATTACATGGGTGTCTATAAGCCTGGAAATTTTTATTAAAAAATCTCACGTTTTTTGTTACCATGTCAATATTTTAAACTGTTTCTTAGTTGTGTATGTTTATATGAATTGCTCTTCTAATGAATTATTTGTCCACTTATGTATTTTCATTAAGTTTTACGAAAAGCAAACTAAAAATTTAAAGGAGTTTTAGAATTAAATAATTGATTTGGTTATATATTTTCACAATATGTTTCGTAAAAGACGATTTAACTCGACAAATTCTATACACTAAAAAGCGTGATGCTATAATTACTCACTTTTACAACGTTTTTCACGAAATCAAAGCTAACACTAATTTCAGGATACCCGTGAAAGGTATCTTAATTTTCATACATATTAAAACATGTTAGTGCTTTAAAAATTGTGGATTAACCACAGGAAAATTGAAAAATAATGTTTGGGTGAACCTAACATTTTCAAAACGTGCTTGCTTTAAACCTAATGATCACTAACTGAAGTTTTTCAGACCCTGTTTTCTAAAATTAACTTTTATAATGTTTTTTTTTAAACCATATTCAACATTAAGTAGTAAAAAATTGACAATGATTATTAACTTTTCTTTCAGCAATTTGTGTTATCTTGGCACAAAGACATCCGTCCGGTGAAGAGAAGTCTATGCTTCGACGTTTCAAGCTCAGAAAAACATGCTCCCGTTGTTCTGTGGAATTGTCATGGAATGCAAGGAAACCAAATGTGGAAATACGATGTGGTAGGGCGTTTTCTCTTTAGTAAATATTTCACAGTTAGTGATATTTTCGTTTTTTGAACTTCTTAAAATAGCAAAATCAGAATTGACCACAACAAAACTAAAAGAAAGCAGTTTTAGAAACAAGGGAACGCATTTTATCTGATAAAAGACTGATAAAATATGCAAATATAGCTTCTATGGCTATCAGGAAACAGCAGTTGCCGTCAAATTATTTTGGGAAGAGCAATGTTAAGGCAAGAACCTGAGATATCAAAACTTAAACCCTTTGAATACCATTGTTATCTTATGAGGCAGTTAGAAGCAATTAAAAATTTGGAGATAATCAGTACAAATAGTAGGTGAACCTCTCCTCTGTTTTGTAACAAGAGTTAGTACTAGTAGTCCTGGTAGGTGCTGCTATACAGCTTGATTTACAAAAACTTTTCAATAAAAGCATACTTTGGACAAGAGCTTGTAACGCGTTTTACTCAAAACTTGAAAATGTCCACTTACTTCTTTTTGCTTCTCAGTGCCTCATTTGGGATGGTCAATGATCTAGATCATCAGATGGTCAGTGTTAGCCATTGGTTTCCTCGTGGTAAACAGTTGTAGTTTTCTGTTTCGCATTCAAAATGCTAAATTATTCCATGAATCGGATCCTTTTTTTTTTTTTTTTTGGTACTTTTTTACTTTTTCTTTTTTAGTTTTCAATTATATACTCTTGTCTAAAATTTCGAATGATGTTATAAAATGTTTAAATGTGGCGATTCGCCTAAAACAACATTCAGAAAAAAAAAAATATTTCCTTATTTCTCGTTCCGTCAGTAAAAAAACGAAGCTGACTTTTTCAGTTGCTTATCTATGTCAAAGGCATTTGACTTAATCAAATGTTTTACAAAAGCGTAAGAAACTAGTAAATGACGATAAAATAGTGTTTCGTAAGTAAATTACTAATCATATTCACACGACTTGGACAAAATAATCGTTTCCCTAATGCTCAGTTTTTTTCAGTTAAAAATTAAATAGTTAAAAATTAAATACTACTCATATAATGGTTTTTCCATGTAATCTGTCAGATAAAGATGAATTAAAATATCAATAACCACGTTCACATTCTACTTTGAGCTTTTCGACCTCGCATAAAACCTGCTTTTCACCGGATACCTTTTATTTCCCGGGGAAATATGTAGATCTTTACTCATTATTATCCTGTCTTCTTCCTGAGTCCTTCCTAAGTTTTTGTTAAGTTTTTTCTAGAACGCATAACACGAATCGCGTTTCCTTACTTGCTGGAAAAACCCTCTTTTCCCATGTGAGCGGTTAATTTTTCAAACTTTTTTTTTCGGAGCAGGAGCAGAGACATGCAAGGTACAAAAGTCTCCACGTGTGCCTCAGATAACTTTACAATTAAAATAATTATCGGGGCGGATGCAAAGTTTAGGTTATGGTTTTATGGATTTTTATTTGTAAATCAATGAGATTTAACATGTGTTTTTTTTGCTAAGTGATTTTTTCTCCCAATCTCTTTTAAAATCTAATAATTTAACGAAACACTTTTTAGAAACCACTAATAAAACGATTTAAAATTATCTGTAGATATCTTGTATTAAAAAATATGTGAATTATTGGATTGATATTTAAAAAGCGTGAATTTTTCTTTTTTGAATTTCAAAGAAATGTGGCAGAAAAATTTTGATATATCATTGAAAAAGATTTATCGGTGTTTTGTTTCAGAGTTCAAACATTTTTCATTGTAATTTCATTGTTTCCTATTCATTAATAATTAGAATTTTTACTTATTATTTATTTTTTTTTTCAATTTGTTTACTTACTTTAGGAAAGCAGTCATTTAATACACCTTCTGACTGGAAGTTGCTTAGATTGTGACATAAAACGCCGGGAAATTTTTATGAACCCTTGTGAAAGAGACATAATTACTCAAAAATGGAAGTTCGAAGTGGTGAATATAACCGCATCCTTAAATTGGTAGATTTTAATACTTATTTTTGTAAATGAACTATTGGTGCTGTATTCAGTGGGTGTCATTCACTCTGTACAGTTGTGGTGAAACCTTTTGTTGAAAATGCTTCAAATACATGTGCAAGAGGTTGACTTCATATACGTATTTTATCATTTTTATCCAAAATTTATGTATTTAAAAACTTTGAATGCTTGTTTATGCATTAAAAGTTTTCTGAATTACAAACGTTTGAAAACAAGTGTAATTTTTTACGTTTATTATGTATTTTTAAATAAATATATTTGGGAAAGCGTTTTGCTTTTATTTTCGTAAACATTGTAAACATTTTTTTCACTCAAAACTCGGTCGTAATTTCCATTTCGCTTGCCCCCGAATGAATTGAATTTTGTTTAAATCCGACCACACGTGAACAAATGCCTAAGAACGTATAAACATCCGAAGTATCCATTTGGACGATCCCCGAGTTAATTACAACGAGTTTTCTCGTGACGTCTGTATGTACGTATGTGTGTATGTGTGTATCTATCTCGCATAACTCAAAAATGGTATGTCCTAGAAAGTTGAAGTTTGGTACGTAGACTCCTAGTGGGGTCTAGTTGTGCACCTTCTCTTTTGGTTGCATTCGGATGTTCCAAAGGGGGATCTTTTACACCTTTTTGGGGTAAAATCATTGTTAATTTTAATGCAAACTCAAGTGGTGTAATAATTTGGCAAACACTTGGCAATATGTCGCCAAGTTTTTGGTCGACAATTTTGGCGGTTTTTTTTTTAAACTTGGTTTCAGTTTATCCTTATTTAGAGAGTTAACCATTGAATCACATTAAAACTGACAATATTGGGAAAATTTATCTGTACAAAATGTTTTCTTTGCAACGCACTTGGGGTGAAAATATTTAGTGTTTCTTTGCTAATCCGAGGGATTTGATCATTAAATTGCAGTAAAAGGAAGTCATGTAATGAACACATCAACTCGTTTTAGTGTAACTTTTAGTTTTACTCTACTCGAAATAAAATAACGCTAAAATCCTACTAATAAAGTTTTTATATACAAACACTATTACATTATAGCATTTGCTTAAAGCTTAAAAAGTATTATTTTATATGAGACAGTACTGTGCATTTCACGTATCCATAACTAGCACGTAAGAGACGAGCTATTTCAAGATGAAGGACTCCGAGGCAACTAGAGGAAGTATCGAATATTATTCACAATACAACCGACAAGCGTAAATTCAAGGTGTTTTCAACTGCAGGAAATTTGTGCGCTGAAATGAGTTTCGAACTTAGTAAGAATTCAGTAGATGCATTATGTTTCGTACTATTATTGGTTTTTTATTATAACATTTGTTTCTTAATTTTATATTTATGCAAAATGAATTTCCCGAAGAAACGCACTTTTTCTGCGAAAAATAGTTAAATTTGGCTAGGAAAATGAATGTTTTAGATACTTTTTTGAGAAATTTCTAATATCAGTATTCCGCTATCACATTTAAAATAATACCGACCACCGGCATTCCATTTTGAGCCAATTGAGTTATTGCATCCAATAACAGACAAATTTTTGGAAGTTTTCAGATCACTTGTGTAGTAGAGTGGTTCGAAAATAAAGATTTTCTTTTTGTTTCGGAATGGCGTTACCTCTCAAAAGTTATAGTTTGTATCCTCAGTTAGAGGGAAAAAAATCTAAGTTGACATCTTCAGTTCGCGCATGAAGCTGAAAGTGAAAAAATATGTTAAAAATTGAAAACATAGATTTTTTTATTTTTTTCCTAATTTAAGATACCAAACAACAACTTTTGAGAGATGACGCGATTCCGAAACAAAAAAAAAAAAAAAAAAAAATCGAACCACTCTACTGTGTAGTTCATCACCAATTTTGGAGACTTTTTCAGGGCAATTGATAACTCTTGACCGACGAAGATATAACGCTCTTTTGTGTAAAAGATAGGTTGGTCGGTTGTAAATTAACCTTTTTTTGCATACCATCATTGTTTCTACAAAGAAAGCAATGATTTCACAAGTATGCTCAAATGTATTCCAAATATATTTCAAAATACCCCCAATCTGTTCTTAAAATGTGGGCAAAAAATATGTTATGTAATGTGCTCTTAAGTTTATAATGTAATTGATATTCCGAGAATAACATATTCGGAACAGATTTCAAAAACATTTTATTACAACGGAACAAATTTCTTTACAACGGAGCACATTTGAAACTCATCATAGTACAAATTCAAGTAAGTTGAACTCTTTCTGAATCAAAGTGTTCATACCGGATTTTCCAGTCTGCCTAGAATGTTCAGCGTATCTGTCGTTTCAATTCATACTTCCTCCAAAATACACCAGACATTTCAAAAGCCACAATACAAGAGGAGCTGACTCATCCGTCATTGTGGTTCCAAACCTGTCGGGGTTCAAAATTAGTATTTGTACAAAAAAATTCGTAGCAGAAAGCTTAATTATTTTATACTGTAAATAAAGAATACTTAGTTAATACAAATTAAAAACAAATAAGGTGTTTAACAGAGGTTCATTACAGTAAAGATTTCCCGATACATTTTTCTTGAATTCGTGAACTAAGATATCTTTCTAAATCGCTGTATTTTAAGTGACAATTTTCTCAACTTGTCATCAATTGTTTTACGACATAGCAAACAGCGAATATTATCACGTACTTATAAATGCTAGAAACGAGGTTGAATTCAAGGCTGTCATGCAACCAAAATGTCGGATAAGTCGGCCTGTCCTTTCCAATGGGTTCTTGACATTTCAAAATATCTTGACACTAGCTCTGGTCAATGAACTCACGATATTCCTTACTGGATATTGCGCTACAGTCTGATACTGCTGATAAAAAGTTGTGATTGACGGTGCTTAACCGTTTAAGATTTTACATAAAACGACTCCTATTCACCGATAGAAACTTTCCTCATGAAACTAGATAACGAAGTCGCTAATACTTTGTTTATAGTATAAAATGTGTCTTGCGGTTTAGGAACTATTATTTAAGGTTAACTAAAGATAAATTCAAAAGTAACAAAAAGCTTGAAAAATGTGATATGTAGGGGAGACCGGGGCTAGTATGCGAAGGGGTAAGTGTGCGAATGTGAAATAATTTTCTCGTTTTTGGTTTGACAGCTCTGAGTGAGTTGTCACGTAACCACGCAACTGCCTCGTTAATGTCACTATTTTCAGCGAAATCTGCCAAAATGAACGTGTTGCACGAGAGAAAGTTGTTTTTTCGCAGTATTAAGTAATTTTTTTCATACTTCGTTATTTTCTTAAAAAACATATAATAGTAGAGTAGTTTACCAAAACTTATTAATATTGAATAGCCCATTCTTCTACGCAATAAATGACGTCCTATTCAGATTATTTTATGAAACCATTTTCAACCAGTTTAACTTGATTTCAATACGGCGAGTTGGGGCTAGTAGGCGAACTTTTTTCGGGGTAAGTGTGCGAATTCGCATATTTTCCCCCAAGTTAAGCTTTTAGCGTCAAAACATTGAACAGTTGAAATTTAAATTCTGTAAATTGTCAATTTAATGAAATAATTGCATTAGTTACACTATTCTTGAGCTTATCATTTCCTATATACATGCTTATACAACTGCCAACATACACTGTAATAACGATTCAGAAACGTTCCTGGAAAATAACGGGCAGCTGATGTGCCCAATTTCTGCCAGTAACGTATCTTGGAAAAACATTTTCCGCTAAAAGTCAGTAACCTTCCTGAAATTAACCTTGAAATTTTCTGAAGACTTGAGAAATCCCCTATTAGAGCCAGTCACGTCATGACAACCTTCTGTGAAAATTAACTATGTTTAATGTAATTGATCAGAACCTTCCTGATTTACCAAGAAAGCTCCAGAAGCATTAGAGTCCACGGCGAAAGCTATGCAAACAGGAACCACGCATATCGCTCACTTACAGTTCCTGCCTTGCAATGACTGCTGCTATCCATTGACTTTTATCGCTCTCACTGGGAGCTTAATCAACCTGGTTGGATCGTGGTTGATTGAAAGTCGATACATTTAATAAACACACGCATTCAATCTTTAAACTGGTAGCTAAAAATAATGCATGCGTACAACTTGTCGCGATTCATGAATTTTTTTTCCCCCAAGATACTTGATTTTCCGGGAAAATAGGTGAAAACCGGTGAAATCCCGAAACGTTTCACCGAAATAACCAGTAATGTTTTAGAATTCTTTTACAATGTACGTGCTCTTCCTTCTGAAAATGAGAAAATACCAGAGAACAACCAACAACGGGAAAACTAAACCAAATGTAATGCTGCATGTATGGTGCATCCCCTAGTGGGTAGGTGACAGCCGATATGTTTCAAGAATTCTTAAAGTATTTTGCTAAAAACACTAGTTCAAAGTATAATCTCTGATTCCTACTAGACATTACGCCAATAGAAGGGCATGATTTTTTGTAAAGAAATTACTACTCTACTAAAAATATTAATGACACTACTATACTTCCTACCACATTGTAGCCATAAGTTACTGTCTCTTGATAAGAGTTTGCTTTTCCACAAGAAGTAAGCGGACTGGGGGGAGGGGAATAGGGGGGACTAGGGACTTCAAGGGAACTGGTGTGTTTCCGTGTAATTCACACATCAATAATTCAGATTTAGAGTTTCTTACTGAAGATAGCGCTATGTCTCAGCTTAACCCACATACGTCTCTGAGCATTACTCCAGATCATGTACGACCTCATCCTAAAGCTGGAGAGGGTCAGATCAAAAAAGGAAGGACACGAATGAGGTCTACAGCAATACTCTTTAATACTCTAGTCAAAAAGGCTCTTCAGGAAGAAAGAATCGCAGCAGAAAAACGCAAATCATCACAAAAAGTCCCCAAATCATGCGAAAAATTTCTGAGTCCAAGAAAAAAGAAATGTAAACCCAAAAGAAACATAAAAAATAAGAACGGAAGCAAATAAAATAGTTTATTTCGAATAATGTTTGCATTTTTCAGCATTTACTTCTAAAATCAAAGTTAAACCTTTTATATAGTGTAACATACCTAATTTTAAAGCAATTACAATAAATTAGTTTTGCTTTTTTTCATTCATTAGTAAGTTTTACTTGCTTATTTAAAGCATCAATGAGGCTTTTGTGTGAAATGTTCTCTGTCTATTATGAGTTTTTCTCAATTCGCTAACTTACCCCATACGGCTCGCCAACTTACCCCGTGACTGGGTAAGTGCGCGAACTCTGCGAAGGTTCCCAAAATACAATGTAAAAAATAGACAGAGCATAGTACTGTCAAAACAAAAATACGACTTTATTGCTGAAACCATACAGAGTATCCAAGCATAAAAAAGAAAAATTTTCTATTTAATTTACAACCTTTCAATAACAAATTTTAAAAAATTCGCCAACTATCCCCGGTCTCCCCTACAGTCATAGAAAAAAAAAACGAAATACTCGTTCGTATTCAAAGACTATTGACACTAGAGACATGTCCAAATGCGTATTTTTGCAGGAATAATGTGTTCTACATAATTATGTTAGTAAAATGTTGTTAATGGGTCGTCTTCATATTAAATCAAGCATCAACTTCAAAATTTTCAAAAAGAACCCCCTTTGTTATCACATAATTGTGATCAGCATCCTTTTCTAACTTTGTATGCAAAATTTTGTTTAATTTGATCCAGCCGTTACTTCAGAATTGAGTTTTGAAAAATACCTCTCGTAATTTTAAAACGTATTTTGATATTTTTACACATAACACATAAACTCTATTAGATACGGCAAAGATTGTTATTTGATATCAAAATATTAATCAACCCAATAATAAAAATATCATTTACAGCAGCTAAAATGTAAATTTATCTTTTTTTTATGAATTATGATAATATTTTTTGAAAAAAAAAATGATATGAAACCGTATGAAATTTCAAGAGAAAAATAATCTAGAACTTTTGTGTGAGAATCTAAAATTTGAGCTCAATTATTCAGTAGTTTTGGCACTATGCTCAAAAATTCATTTTTTCATATTGTAGGGGACCGTATACCTGTTTATAACTGAAATTATAAAAGTTGGTTTCTTCTTTAAAAAAGAAAAAAAAAAAAGAACAAAACTGTTCAACAAAATAAGCAAACCAACTATAACGTGTTTTTTCTACATTTGAGTTACGTCTATGAATTTTTTTACATGTATAAATTTATTCGCTGCCTTTGCAGAAGAACAACACTATGTTGCAACAGTCAGTTTTATGAGGATTATGTTTAACCGTCAATATGCAAATAATCCAAAACATTATTTCATTGTCGAATAAAAGAGTATTTTAAAGAACATTTTAAATTAAAAGCTACTTTACATTAAATACTTCTGTTTATTTTCAGCGTTTGGCAATTGCAGTATATTCCTTTTGGGAAACAATAACGCTGAAAAAAAATTAAAGTACACAATTTTTCCGCCGGAGCATACAATAAAACCTCATCGTCTTAATAGGCAGTGTAGAATTTCTCGTGTCAGTGATAATTTGCTAAAAGGAAAAATTATTGCCCTGTCTCAATCGGGAAAAAGCACCCGAAAAATAGCCGACAGTGTAAAATTTATGCTTTGACATTATCCAGGTGGGTCAGTATGTAATTTTTGCCCTTATTTTAGTTTGCTAATTTGTACGAATTATTTTTCTGTAAGGTGATTGAATAATTTTCAATTTGTTAAGAAGTAGGAGAGAATATGCCAGTGGAATCAGAGTGGCAGTAGTGAGCCGCATGCTTTGAGCCTCAATTTTGCACGCAAAGAAAGTAGTTGTTGTGGCTAATTGTGACTTTTTTCTTTTTTTTTTTTTTTGACTTTGTCAAAGATTTAACAAATCATTAATTTGGATGTAAGATTAAGTAGAGTTTTTGTCTATTTTTAATTATTATAATTAAGGAATATTTACTATTTACTTTATCTGTCATTACCCTTACACTTAACTCTAAAATCATTTTCGCAAGCCAAAGATAAAATTTCAAAATGTTTTCTTCTTTTCTAAATAACTTGGAAACCGAAAGAAAGTTAAAAGAAAAGAAAAATGCTATCAACTACTGGATTTTTATTTTACTAAATGCATGTTTTTCAGAAACCAGTTTCTGAATATACGGCTCCAGCTGTATGAAAATGGATGTAACTGTGATTTCTGACCATTTAACTTAAGCAAACACCGGGCCATACGGACCAACATCCCGGGCCGAACGAGATCCTCATCACTTCGATATCCCGCGCGTCCAGCTCCCCCATCCGATAACTGTTCGATTTCACCTCATCAAAAGCCAAACAGTGCAGAACTCAGAACGACTAAGTAATGAAGCGGTTGTCAAGTCATTGAAGCTGAGAGAGCCAACAAACTGGTGGATTAAGAAAATTTATCTCTCCCGTGAGAAGCCGTAAACATACAGCAGATAAATTTACTTTACCTACCAGTTTATTCGCACTCTCAGCTTCAATGAGATGACTTTTGCCGCTAACCCTATTAGTTTCGATTCTAGAATGCTAAGGCCATAACAAGGAGGATGTTCCAGTCTCTGGTTAGGGAAACCCAGCTGTCGGTATGCTGTGGGTAGTTTTGCCATAGATGCGACAAGCTACTGCCTGATATTAAATAAAATTTTCGCTTGCAAGTATACGGGGCGCAGAACAAAATCAAGCAATGTTTGCAAGTGCAGAGTTACAAAATTCGAGAAATAACAAGAAGTCTGATTTCGGTTCACCTTGTTTTAAGCTTTTGTCTTTTTAAAATTACGGGTTTCATCCATCTCGAATATCGTTGCTGGAAACAGCATTGGGAAATTACTTACCTAAATTTCTTTCAAGAGCCGTTATATGTTTAACTAAAACCACCGATTGTGATTTGCGTTTTCAATAATACCACGAATTGCGATCGCTCGCCACAAATTTGGATTTGAAACTAGTTTTCGTTTTTTGAGTACAAAAAAGCCGCTAGAATAACTACTGTGTTTGTCCACTGTGTTAATTCACTATTCCCCAATAAAGTTCGAGTATGAAGGGTTTGCCCATTAACGGGTATTTATATTTTCCTGTCTCTGTTTCATTTTTCAGATTGATACTTTGTTCATTTTATGTATTTAAAGCAAATTTTCATGCAATAAATGGACCTTGCTTCGCTCGAGTCACCAATCTATTTAATGCTGCTTCTTCCCACCTTGTGAGGTGGTGCGGTATATTTCTTATATTTTTGTTTGCGATGTCCCAAACTTCTTCCGATGTCAGTGAAATTAAAAACGCGAATTCCATTTTAAGTCAAAAGACCTTATATTCATTCTAAAATAAACCAGTAACATAGGTGCAATACTGTTATCAAACACATTTACTTTTTTTTTTCTAAGTATAAGTGTCAATATTTACATTTCTATGAGGCTAATGGTTGAATAATTAAAGAAGCAATCCAATAGGTTAATATTATGAAAAGTCAAAAAATTCCATAATCAGTAAATATTTTAATTTTTTTCAAAAAAAAAACTTTTCGACCCTAAATCGCTTTGTGGCGTAACATTATCAGCCAAAAAGTATCGAATTACGAAAAAAAGAGAAATTTAAAAAAATCAGGAATTGAGATAGGATAATCGCGATCTTTTCTTTGCTTACATTCCGTTACTTGATTTGCTGTGACCTTGAAAGTAGCGTTTTACATGTGGTGACGGTCCCTAAATCGTTTTTCGTTAATAACTTCTGTTCTACTGCACGGAGTGCAATAAAATTCCGTACCCAGGCTGCATTTTGCTGTCTAAACATAATTATGTAGCAACAAATAGGGGTTCCTATTCGAAATTAAGACTTCGTGCAAATTTTACTTTTTATATGGTTCCTTATCAAATTTTATCTACGTAGTTCTAAAGAAGACTTTAAACAACATCGGATGGCAACTTTCTTTCCTTTCCAGCATGTATAATAGACGAATAATTCAAAGTGTTTCGTTTTTTTTTTTTTTTTTTTTTTTTTTTTTGAGCGATCACGATTGCTTATTGTTCTCACTTGACTGTTTTGATGTCCTATCATTTTATTTTCCCACCGCCACCCTCTACAGCATCACCGTCGACCGGGTCCTTACGATGCTGCTCCTATAGTGAAAACCGTCTCCAGGTTGCCATCCATGTCCTACACACACGCGCAAACATACACAACTACACACACGTGCACGCACACACACACACACAAACACATACACACACATACACCTACATACACATACACAAACACATACGCACAACTACCCACACATTCATGCCTGCACACAGACACGAACACATATGCCTACACACACCCCCATACACATACCTACCACACACACATTCATATACACAACTACCCACACACTTATGCCATCACACAGACACAAACACACATGCCTACATACACAAACACATACCCCCTACACACAAACACACATAGCCCCTACACACAAACACACACGCCTACATACACACACTCGTGATTGCGAAAAACAATTTGAATTCAAGATGTAAAAATTCAATTTTTTTTTCTATGACTGTAAGGATTAGAGAATCGCTCTATCAGTTTTTATTTTTCTCTTAACTACCAATCATATTAATAAGGTAAAGCTTATATATTAGTAAAACAAACGTTATTTGTTACAATTCCCAACGCGGCTCTATCCTCCGCTTCTTGCAAGTTCCTCTCGAGGTATTCGAGAGGGGCTGGGATCCTTATATATTATTTCTGTAGCCTGTTTTTGGTTTCTACGCCAGATTTTCGTCAATTCCTGATCGATTTATTTGATTTACACCTTATTTTAAAGCTTATCGTGCTGGCTACTGACGAAAAATAGACCCACGGTCTAAAAATTGCTTTTTTCAGCCAAAAAACCAGTTTTAAATAACCACAGTGAGGTTTTCCGTTAAACTTATAACTTTAACTTGCACTATGACCGACAGAGCTGAATAACTTGATCGGCAGAGCGTTCTCCTCGTAACCAGGAGAATGAATGTTCGGGACCACGTCCGGACAATCTGCATCAAAAAAATAGAGAAATGTCACGCATTACATGAATACTTAATTAAGTAAATAACAAATATGAGGGAATAGAATAAATGAGAAGGAAACGCGCCTTGCTGTTATGAAAACTTGATGTGACATTGTGCTAAATTACTTGTGAATTGTAAGTTTTTTTTTTTTTTTTTTTTTTTTAAGCTTTGGCTCTGGTAAGAAAATTAAGGCATAATGTAAGCGAAAATATAAGTAACAGGTTTAAGATTTCAGACTACAATAGAACAGTTTTTTGCTCAGAAAAAAATAATAAATCGTACATTGAAATATATATTCTTCTAATGAGTTTTTGATTCTTTGTACCAATAAAAAAATTACTTCCTCAATTTGAAGGGTTAAATATATATTTTTTCTTCTTTTTGCAAAAAAACAAATAGCATATCACATTTTTACTACATTCGAAAAGCTACGCTTAAAAAAAGAGCATAGTTCAATTTATTTTGTATTTTAACAGTGCTGTTAAATGATGAACACGTGCTGCCATCTAAGTGAAAACGTTTCAAGCAGCTTGTGATGACAATTTGTAAAAAATTTCAAAAATTAAAACACTTCTCTTCAATGTCTTATCTTATATATTGTCCCCCCCCCATTTTAAAACTTATCATGCCGGTTAATTACGAAAAATACACTTACGGTCGAAAAATCAAGTTTTCGGAGACGCCCCTTGCTGTTGCAAAACTTTGATGCAGCCTGAAGTTCTTATGCAGATTTTTTTTTTTTAAGCAAAGTTCTAATACATTTTTTTATTTTCTTGCATCGCTTTTGGCAAGAAAAAAAAATAACCTGTGTGTGTGTGTTTTAATAAAGCTTAAAATCACTGGACTTAGTTGTTCGGTTAAATTGATAAGTTTTTTTTTCGGTAACTTCGGTTCGGCTATAAACTAACTGAACTTTGGGCAAGCTCGGGCTGTCCGACATAATAGCAA
This sequence comes from Uloborus diversus, assembly GCF_026930045.1. Lineage (NCBI taxonomy): Eukaryota > Metazoa > Arthropoda > Arachnida > Araneae > Uloboridae > Uloborus > Uloborus diversus. The sequence continues at coordinate 77,538,745 of NC_072740.1, forward strand.
ATTTAGATTAATATTACGCATTACATGTACTCATAACATACAACAGATAACACATGTAATAAAATAAATGCAATGGAAATGTTACTTGGTGTTTCCACTCCTTTAGCATAAAAAAAGTATCAAATTTACCTTAATAAATATAATGTATCAAGATGAAATTTCCAAGTACGCCAAGTTAGGTCTCATTAGTCAAGATATTTTCCTCTGTATTCAAGTTAAGTTAAAATGCTAGCAATATATTCATGACTTATTATTTTAAAATAAAAACGTTTATTTACATATGTACACGTATATAGTATTTAACATCTTTATAGAGGTAATTCAGTCACGTTAAGGGTGACTGCCATCAAGATACAGCATCGATTGATTCAAGAGTCAAGTTCGACTTAACCGGCTGAGCCTATTTAAAGGGCGCATACCACGTCATTAGATCACGTGATGAATTTACATTAAAATTCTTCAACTTTAAGTTTAACTGAAACGAGAAAAAATACATGCAAATTATAAATGCAAATAAAATATTTAACATACCTCAAGGGAATATTTTTGTGCAGAAAAAAATTTTCATTGTATGCTGAAATGTAGATTTTTCTAAAAGCATTGTTCGACCTTTTGTACAAATGAAAAAATACTACCCCAAATTGAAACTATGAGTTTCATCCAGTGAACCTTTAATTTTTTATTCGAATACGATATAAAACATTAAAATTTATTATTAACTTCATTAGTAAGAAATGTGATCTTCCTCATTCCTTAATCAAATTCCATGCTTTACGAATAATTTTAAATCGTATCATGCTGGCTAATGACAAAACATAGACGCATGATTGTATTTTTTTTTCGGCAAAAAGGTTTTTTGCTATTTTTTACTACGCATTTCTTCAATGAATAGTATTCGAAAAAGAAGTCGCAATTGCTAGGTTTGTTGGAGTGTCGTGCTGTAATAAGAATGGCGCCAGTTCGAATCCGTGCCAATAAATATTTCTTTAATGTTTCTTTTTTTCCCGTCAGATGCTTACATGGGCAGGACTGTATTTGCCACAACCTGTTTTTCACATGTACAATTACTGCTTTTTCACTGTCACTCAGCCACACTTTTAATGATATTTATGTTCGAATTGAAAATACGTACAATCAAAAGGTGAGCGATGATCAAATTATCACAACATTATATTTAACGAGCTTTTGTTACTGATTACTTCAAATTACATGCCTTCTCTTGTGCGCTTACTTTTTCCCGTTTACTTTTTTCGGTTATTCTTCATTATGTTCTTTCTTTGAAATTTTTAAAGAGCAAAATGACTTATGAAACGATTCGAAGCACAGTGCGGAGTTCCGCACGGGTCGACTAGTATTAATGTAAATCGTGTGTGAGAGAGAAATTACTTTTTCAGATGCGGGGGGTGGAAAGCTGTTGTTTACGGTGTTCTATAGGGCGGTCACAAAAAATCGATTTTCGAATTTCTTCCGCGGCCCCCTAAAATGTGCCAATGGACTAGAAAACATGATTTGCAATGTTTCAGCTTAATCCGATAATATTAACACGTGCCGCAAAGAGGCTAAAGTTACGAAAAAGAGCGATTTTTAGCAAAAAATCGTAATTTTTCCTCTTTAAAACCAAAACTTTTCATCCTAGAAACTTCGTTCTGGTCTCATTTAATAGGAAATTTTATTCTCGCGATGAGTTGTTTTATTCATTTTTTAAAATAAAAGTTACAGAATGGTTCTTGTCATTATTCAGGTCAGGTCATGGAAGATTTCATCAATAAGGAATTTTCATGCAAAGATTTAAAAGCATTACAATATTCAATTACATTTATTTGCTCTTTGTTAATTTTAAATTATCCATTAACCAATTTATCCATCCAACCAATTGCTGATTTAAAATAAAGGAACTGAGCTGTTTAGAAGAGAACGCAAAGAGTTTATAAACTACAAAAAAGAAAAAAAAATCTAATGCATTTTATTACTTACGCTGTTAAATGACATGCACTGAAAACACATATATCATTATGTTATTATTTTTCATTGACAAATCAAAGTGGTAATGGCTTCGATATAGTAGATTTTGATGAATGTGGAAAAATGTGCCTGCATTCAGACATAACTTGTAGTAGAAACAAGTTAGTTAGAAAGTAGTTTTACACTTCTTTCAGCTGTGACATTGACAACACTTAAACTGTTTACTATCTTCTTAGTTTTAATATAATATTGGTTTCTACACTATTAACCAAGATCAGTATTTAAAAACTTTGTATCGATTTCGAATATCCGTAAAAAAAAAGAATATCTAAATAATTGGAGGAGAAATAAAAAAATATACTTCCTTGTCCAATAAACTAAGCTTTTTTCAGATTGAGCTGTGCTTTGGTATCCCTATCATCACAATCATCTTCATTATCTCCTTCTTCAGATTTTAATTTTGCAGCCTCCCTTGTTTTGATTTCTTTTTTTTTTTTTTTTTTTAAGTATCATCAAAAAAGGGAAATGCAACCTTCTCTGAGTTCAGGACCACAGATTCAATCTATGGCTAATCATTTTATGTAGTTCTGTGCCTACATCATCTTCATAAATACTCTAGTATTGAACCAAGGATTTTACTAACTGTAGATCTTGGTTGGGGGCCAAAGCTGAATCGCAGACATAAACCATACTTTTCCGTAAATATCGATGATAAACAACCAAATATCTTCAATACCTTTTATCTCTAAATCCATTAAGGAAAGCAGACCCATGAAAATATATATTTTTAAAGAGTATAGACGCAGTGAGAAGCAAAGGGACACATTATCCTCCTTTGCGTCGCGCACGCGCAGTCGGGTAATAAATAATACTTAGTTAAGATCAAATAAATACATAAAAATTAGCAGAATTTCATTCTTTTTGGAGAATTGTGTTTGTATGGACAAAAAAGTTATTAAATTTTGTTGCAAGTTAAAAATAAGTCCAAAATTTCCAACGGGGCTCATTTACACATTTTCAATGGGGCCCATTACTACTGTGTCTTACTTCTAAACAGACCTCGAACGTTTGTTCCGCTCTGGACTGTCTCAAACCTTTAGTATTTTCAGGTTATTTAGTTTTGAAAGTCACCATTCATTTTTAATTAAGTAACAGATTCGTTTCTTATAGCTTACAATCATATAGTGTTGTCTTCATGCCTGTTCAGCTTTAACTTTTTACACTACTCAGCTTGTAATACATTTTCTTTATTTTAAAGATGATAAGACGTTACGTTCAAACCACTAACAGAACCACGTTAGAGGTCAAAATAATAAAAAAGCCTATCGATAATCCAAGTATTTTTGTCAGTGGACCTTCCACATCGTAACATATGGACTTCCACAACTGTGACGATTTAAAAAAGTAGGACTAAAGTTTAGGAACCAGGAAAGGAAAAAAAGAGAATGCTCACAATATTAACTGAAACTCCGATTAAAGATTCTCTCAATTAGAAGATAGAAAAATAAATAAATAAAGAAGCCCCTCATCACCGACTTTAATTGCCCCAGAATCCTAACATCTACAATTGCAAGATTAAGAACAAACCACTATAAAGGGATGAAAATTCTTCCCGACAAAACGAGAACTTATATTCCCTGCAAGAACTGCACCGATGCCCAACTGATTCCGGATCACATTCTTGAGTGCCCGGCCCTTATCCCACATGTTCTGCAGCTGGGTATGGTGCCACTGGCTTCAGAACTTCGAGAGGTCCTCTACAGCACAGATGCGTTGCAGCTAGCGGGCGCGGTCTTGAAGACACACGGAGCCATTTAATTGTCCATGGACACGACAAAAAAATAAATAAAATAAAATAAAAAACGTAGTGGGCAGAACAAAACAAAAAGGAGAAATTACTTTAAAATTTCAAAGTTTCTGTTCAAGCAGAAATAGAAGACATCAACGAAAAGAGTATGAAACAAAAACTTGCGACTGGGAAAAAGTTAGTATACTCTGTAAAAAAGAAATTAGTGAATGATTCTGTTTACGAAGCATAAAATTGTGCTTGCATCTATTGTTTGAAAGCTAACAACTAATCGAAAAAAAGGACAAGACAGGGTTCAATGTCTTAGATGTCAAAACGCAGTCCTATAACAAGTATGCGAAAAGAAATACTTTATTTTTGTTAGTAAAATGTAAAAATGATGAAGAATATGACTAAATAGTTTCTGTTTTCAATTAGCAGTAAGACCTAGTTTTTTAGTTTAGCCTATAAAATGTTCTTTAATTAATTATTTTTATTTTCTTACTTTTAAAGTGTTTAAAAGGGTCATAAACATTTAAATTTGGTTAAATATATATTTCACTTACTCCTTGGTATCATTTGTAATTTGTGTAAACGTGCCCCACTCAATGCGTAAACTTGCCTCGTGTTCGGGGCAACTTTACGCAACCTACTTTGATTCAAAAAACATTTTTTTACGGTTAAAAACACAAGCTGAGCAACAACTGAATATACAAATTTTGACTTCATTAACTGCTTCATAAAACCGCAATGTTTAAAATTTCATGGGCTAATACATAAAAACTAGAAAATTCATTGAAAAAAATCCGCGTAAACGTGCGCGTGCCCCGGTCTACCCATTTTTACCCCCCCCCCCCTCACTTTACAAGATACGAAATATTTCCCCCTAGAATGCTTGCCTGTTGTTTCTTTCCAGTTGCATTTTAAGGAGGGTAGCTGTGAATGGTTTAATTGCATTATTTTCCACTAAAAGTGTTTACTATCAATTAAAGAAATGCTTACTTTATTTTAACTCCCGATCAATAATTGCCATTCCTTTAAAAAGCCATTCAAAATGTTTTTGCACATTTTAAGAAGTGCTTTATGATTTCAATTTTATTTTTTATACCTAAGTCTGTTTCATTTTTTTAATTTCTAAAATTTGACTTGTTTTGTCATTAATTAATTTTTATTGATTGTCGATTCTTGTCACATTAATATCGTTGCCTCAGAGCAAGAGTAAGACACTTAAATCCAGGAATAACACTAAGGAATCCTACTGTTGCTCTGAGGCGACGATATATGATGTCATTTTTATAACTTATTTACATGTTGTCTCTTCTTTATGATTAATTTATCCTCATTTTTTTAATTAACAGCATCCTAGTTGGATTATTTTAATTTAAGTCATTAAGTTTATTTTTTTGGAAATTCCAATCCTATTCCGTTGTCTATTTTTTTTATCCGCGCAATAGTGAAAGAAAAAAAAAAAGAAGAAAAAAAATGGATATGAATTATATTTTATTTTTTTTTAAATTTAAATAATATTTTACAATTCAAGTACCTAAATACTCAAAGATGATGGAATGTTATCTTCCATGAGACAAGATTGCAACTATCAGGTTGGTATCAGTTCCACGTTGAAATTTGAAATAGTTTGCAGCTGTTAAATTGCATTGTTGAAGTTGCCAAGAGTTAGGATTGTCGTACTGGCTCTTTTACATAGATTAAAATTTCAAAATATAATAGTTTTATATTTGTTTTAGATACGATGAAAGCTGAGATGGTCATACAGGGAATATTTTTCAAATTTTTATTCTTAAATAATAATTTGTTTAGTTTATCAAGTGAACTTTATCATTGTGACTATTTTATAAGTAGGTCTGAATGCATGTGTTTCTATGACGTATTTTGTAGTCCAGTTCGGTATTTTTTTTCCAGCTAATGTGTAGTTTAACACTACAACAGGGCTTAGCTAAAAAAGATATATTACTTGAAAATTCGAAATGCTAATTAATAAAGTGGAACATTTTGGGCTGACAAATTGTGGAGATTTTAGTACAAGACATATTTTTTTCCAATTTATTCTGTGGGCTTTTAAGTAATATAATGGCTTCAAAATCAAGATATCAAACACTGAATCACATTTTAAGTCATTTAAATTTTCAAAACGAGAAAATACTTCTATAGCTGCATTCATTTAAATCAAGTACATTGTTAATTTACCGTAATATTTTTATTCACAACTAAAAGGATAGAGCCAATGTATCTTACTTTATCTGAACTTTGAAGCGTCAACACTTCTCACTCTAAAATTTGTCGGCTTATTTTTTATTACTATTTTTACAGAAAGCTAAGCATTTTATTGCCGATCAAATCTAAGTTATAAAAACTTTGTTCTTGTGCTTTCATCTCAAACACAAGATGAGAAAAACTTCTTCCCTCGCAGACTTCTAAAAATTTTCAGCACAAGACCAAATCAAATTTCATTACCGAAATTCGTGTAGAGCAAGCCCATCCGGTGTCACGTAGTTTCTTTTCTATTTTATCTTTGGTAATCACAAGAAATGACCAAAAATGCTTTGAAAGAAAGTTTCTGTTTTGATTCAATTTTTATTTCATTTGATTTACTTCACTCTTAGCTGTCTTTTTGATGTTACGTTCTGATACCAATCTCTCTCTCTTTGCCACAAATTACTACACATTTTTAAAAAGCTTTCAGAGTGTTAAGCATAATTTGAAATAATATTTTAACTGTTAATTGTATAAACAGTGAAACTATAAACTGCAAAACATAGACAAGTGTAATAAACTTATTTTATATATTTTGCAAGGATTTTACCGTTGAAAAAAAAGTTTAAGGTGACTGACTACGTCAAAAACATTGATTTTCGACCTCAAGGTTGAAATTTTTTTTATTAGCTTTTTATAATATTTGAACCCATCTCTTTCCAAAACTGTTTTCCTTTTTCTTCTATCTGCTTTAGAAGAAGATTTATTGTCATAATAATACGCATCGTCTGCTACTGAAGCACACCGGAAGTAGGATTGCGGAACCGGAAGTTGTGATATAACTATCGTATTCAACTCATTTATGGCACTAAAATTTCGTTTTTTTGATAATTTGAATTGTTCATACTGTTTCTTAAATATATAACAACTTTCTTTTTAATAATTTTTTTGTTTAGTGTTGAGAAAATGGCAACATTTCAGTTCTCGTGCTCGATTGTTTACATTCTTCACGCTGATCTTCTGTTCTAAACGTTTTCGCCAAAATAAGTTTTCTAAACCTTTATTTTTTTAATATTTTGCTTTTATTGCTCATATTTAAGTTTGAATTTTTCGAAATACACTGTCTAAAATGGGCCATCGCAAAAGTTATCGCTCTAAAATGCGAAAATTCACTGGCAATCGACACACTCTTGGGACGAGTGACAAGACAGTGACAGCTGAAAACAGTGAAGTGACAAGTGCAAGTTCATTAAAACTAGAAGGTGCAAAGGATGATACTACTCACGAAAATTTAAATCTAAGTGAAATTAATGGAAATAGGATTATAGATATTCAAATATTACTGTCGGTATTTGCTATGTTGTGCTGCCCTGTCTGTTTTGCTGATAAACTTTTACTAACTGAAGATTCTCGCTCTGGTATGTGTTCCAATTTTCAATTGAATTGCAAGAATTGCTCATACTCAACAGGTTTTGCATCTTCCAAAAAGGTTGACAAATTTAGTAGCATAAATACTCTTGCTGTTTATGCTTTGAGACTTATAGGAAAAGGCTACACGGCAGGGAAAAGATTATTCTCAATGCTTGACATGCCATTCCTAAGCAAAAGAACTTTCCGCCAGCATGAGCTGAAAATTCATCGAGCTGCGTATGAAGCTGCTGAAGAAAGTATGAACAAAGCTGCAAAATAAATAAAACCCAAAAAAAAGGCCAAAGGAGTGAAACGCAGGAGAAAAGGTGTTGACTGCGGAGTCTCTATAGATGGTACCTGGCAAAAGCGGGGTCATTCGTCACTGAATGGTTGTGTCAGCTGCATCGCTATTGACAGTGGGAAAATATTAGATGTTGAAACACTGTCACAATATTGCAGAATCTGTAATCGTGAGTCTCAAACATCAAATGCTGTTTCCGAACATACCTGTCGAAATCATACAGGATCAGCTTCAAGTATGGAAAGCGTTGGCGTGTATCGAATTTTTGAACGTTCAAAACATTTACGGAATTTGTATTACACAGATTACTATGGTGATGGTGACTCCAAAGCATATAATTTAGTGAAAAACATGTATGGTGAAAACTCGGTCAACAAACTAGAATGCATTGGGCATATACAGAAGCGAGTTGGCACTCACTTGCGAAAACTTAAAAAATGCACCAAAGGAGTTGGCGGCAAAGGCAAATTAACCGACAGGTTTATTGATAGACTTCAGAATTACTACGGAATTGCTATCCGTAGTAACGTCGGTAATTTGCAAGGTATGCAGCAAGCAGTAATTGCAGCATTTTACCATTGTTGTTCGAGCAAAGACCACCCAATGCATGGTCAGTGCCCCAAAGGACTCAATAGTTGGTGCAAGTTTCAGCGGGCAGAATCTGCTAAAACTACCTTTTCTGATAAATCTTCAGGACTCCCAAAAGATATAATTAACATTATAAAACCGACTTACCATAAGTTGACTGACCAAAGCTTGTTGGAGAAATGTCTCCATGGCAAAACGCAAAATGCGAATGAAAGTTTCAATGGTTTACTATGGAACATTGTACCAAAACTTCATTTTGTGGAGCTAAAAACATTAGAACTGGGATCTTATATTGCAGTGCTCCAGTTTAATGATGGTGCTAAAGGCATTAAATCTGTGATGGAAAAGTTAAAAATAAAAACTGGCTCTTACACATTACAGGGACTGAACTCAAGTGACTTCAATCGAATTCACGACTCGAAACGAAAATCCTTGCCCGAAGCAAAAATCCAAAGAAAAAAACTGTGTGCACGCAGAAAGAAAAAATGTGCTAAAAATGAAGAGACTGAGGGTGTAACATACTGTCCTGGGGCCTTTTAAAGCAATACAATATTCATATTGGATGTTTCAAGCAAATAAAACATTCAAATGCAATTTTCTCGAAATTTGGTTTTTCGTAAAATTTATTTACTATTATCATGATATCTCAAAATGTAATTAGTGTATTGTCACAAAACTTTCAGTGTATGTTTTGGACATTATCAGCTATAATATGACCTAAAAGTTTTAATGTAAATGAAATATTTTTTTACGTATAAAGGTTTTTACATTGATTGATCGTTAAAAATTTGAAAATTTATGTACCGACACATATTTTTCCTTGTTATTTTTTAAATCTTCAATATTATTCTTTGATTCTAGGTCATTTTGAAGTTTATTGTTATTTATAACTTATGACAAAAAATAATTAAGATTGCTGCAATATTTTTTCTTTTAGAGTGTTAACCGTTTTAATGAAATTTGACAAAAATTTTCCTCATTTTGCCCATTTTCTCAGAAACTACAATGCACGTGCACAAAATTTTAGGAGATTTATATTTATAAATCATTATTTAACCAAAAAAGTACAAGACCTGTGCAGAAATTGCATTATTTCAAAAATTTTGATCCGAAGGTAGTCGGTTTAAACTTTTTTAATGCAATAACGCATTAATTAAACATTAGACATAATTTTACGTTTAACATGTTATACACTTCGATGTATATAACGTTAAATGCATCCGAAATTAGTAAAAAAGAAATTTCGATAAAAATTAGCTCATAAACCAGACAGGGGTGCCCCTCCCCCTAAGAACAACGGCATGCTCTCCAGCAACACCCCCCCCCCCCCGCCCCAGAACGAAGGCACACAAAAACTGAAAATACTTCTGAAATCACCCCAACCCCTAGAAATTTCAATGGTGCTGTCTGCACCATAAACCCCTCTTTCTCCCCCTCCACCGACGAAACTAATCAAAAAAATGAAAGTCTCTATCAAGCAAATTAGCAAGTATTTATTGCATTATGATCACGCATTTCATAAGGCTAAGTAAAGATCGCTGATATATACTTGATAATCTACAAGTACTTTTTAAAGCAGGTTCGGCATTTAGGATATGACTGTTGTTAAAATTAGGACAATACATACAAAAAAAGACGAACTAAGTGCATAAATACTCATACACGAACACATACAGGGTGATCCAAACGTCTGTAGACTTTTTAAAATCATTCAACTATTGAACTATCTACACTAATATTACAAAGAGCGTGAATTTTGTATGTTTATATGTTTCGAGTAATCTCCGGAACCATTGCAACTATTTGAAATATTCTTCCACTATATGAAAGGTGCATTCGTACCTAGTGACATAGGCTATAAATTATGCATATGTGTATTTATGTTCAGGCCCGGATCTATAAATTTTGAGTCCCCCCTGCAACAAAATCTGTAGGCCACAGAGGTCAGCAGTGTATATTTGCAACGACAACAAGTCTTAGAGCTAGTTTTTTTTTTTTTTTTCAATTTCTTGTGCCGTTGGACCCTTTAAAGATGTGCCTCCCCCCCGGCGCGGGGGGGGGGGGTCTGCGGGTACGCAGATCCGGGTCTGTTTATAATAGTTTTAAACTAATAGTTTGTCTTTGCTACCAGTTTATGTTTCGTACTGTTCTGTTCTTATATACGTAAAAAACATCACTAGTTTTCCTGCAGTTGAAAATGACAGAATGGTTGAAGGTTTCTTTCAATCTGAGTGCTGAAGGACGGAAACACGTGTAATGGGAAAATAAGTACGATGTTAGCATAGAAACCGCTAAGAGCGTAAGATGAATTTGAGTCAGCAGAGGATAAATCGTATAGCGTTCTAGTTTAGCCTTGTACATTACAAACCATTCAGAGTCACGAGAATGTTGATGCTGCGACTTTAACATTGATCTAAACTAATTACAACTGAGATTTGCTTCTGGAAAATTAGTTTTTGAGTTCAAGTAGTGAAGCCAGACGATATTACTCCGTGTTTCTAAAAGTTGAAACTTCGCTTGCATTTCAGGCTCTCCTTTAAGATTTTTTAATCATGCCAATATCGAAATGTAAAAATATCCGCTAATCAATTCACTTAAGTTTATTTAGTTTTGGAAAGCCTGCTGCTATTATATGTATAAAATAGATAGAGAATTAAAGTTAAAAAAACACATAATGGCTAATCAATATATAGGTAAATACACTCATGTTCATAAATTAAGGATAATGAAGTTCAGGCAAAGGAAGAGACAGAAGCAAAACAAATTTAACGTATTTGTTAAGTCTATTTATTAAACAAAATGTAAAGAGCAAAAAATATGCTATATGTTTGACATAATTAATAAAAATTGCAATTTTTACTCCCTGGAACAAATTTCAGAAAATAACCTATTTACAATCCTTTACGTGCAAACATATCCTCCCAATGTTTGCACGGTGAGGACGGGTGTTGTCATCCATAAACAGAAATTCAGTACGCATGGCGCACAGTGGTTCAAGGGCGGAAAAAAAAGCCATTTTTAAGTTTTAAGATAAAAAATATTTCATGCCGTAATTACTTAGCCCTTGAGTTGTAGTAATTTTCTCCATAGGAGTTTTTTGAAGAAAAAAAATTCGTTTTTACAAAAATAAGCCGAGATTGTTGAACAATTATGTTTTTACTTTTTTCGGACGTACGCCTTATACTTCAGTTTTAATTCATTCGTTCAACAAGGAGGACTAGAATTTAATAAAAGACATTTCTGATTGTTTTTTCACACTTATAGGATGCATATTACATTGTAGTTAAAAATTAAAAATTCATCAAAAATGAAAACTACCCGAAATAAAAAAAACATTGTTTTCTTAAAAATATAATGAAAAGTAGTGTGGAATATACTTTTATCGGCGGCTTCCGGTGAGCTAAAATTTACATGTATCAATAGTTTAATCCTTCCTGTGAATAAACAACAACATTTTAGCTGCGACCACCTGCGACTGCAGTCGTGGCAGATGTTTTTGTTTGATCTTCACTATTTACGAATACCAATATAGTAAGTTAGAAAATAATGGTATGGACAGGTATGACAACATTACAATAACATTAAAAAAAACTGATCGTGTCAACGTTAAAAGTAATTTTTAGCTTACTGAGATACGTATTTGCAAGCACTATTTATAGATGAAAAATATATTTTCATATATTCCAGTTATTGTTCTTATATTTCTTCAAATTATATTTCACAAGGGGTTATCATGGAGAAAAAGACAGCACAAATATTACACACACACATATTATATGTTTCACTTTTATATGTCTGTTTTTATAGTATTTTCTTAAACGCAAATTGTTTTAGAATAGAAAACAAAAAGAAACAATTAAATTCAGTAGCAAAATATAGCGGTGGATACATTTACTTTATTAAATGGGGTGACGAAACAACTTTCCCTAAAGAAAGAAAACGGCTCCTCAGATCTTCAAATACAACGTAAATGTATTTTAAAAATGGTTTTTAAAACTAAATGGTGCTTTGTTACATATTCATGAAAGTTGTTTACTTCATATAAGACCACAAAAAAGGAACATTTAAACTGAAAAGGAAATTGCACATTTAAATTTAGAGAAATTATTTTCTTTTGACTAAAAGCGTTAAATTATTTTTCCATAAATTCAGCAGTTTTTCATGCGAGCTCATCACAATGCATTCACTTAACTCACACTTAAGTATAAAGAAATAAAAAAGACGCAAGAAGAAGTTTTTTTCAATTGCTATGAATAGATTTTTACGAGCTTCCAATTTTCATTCCATTCTTCGCCCTTACTTTTACAAATCTGATTTTGCTGCATACAAATGAATCCAGTCGAAATCATCCACATATGAAAGAATTCAGAAATTGATAATGATTGCATTTGAAATTCCGCTTTTTTTACCACTCATTTCTTGCCTCTTTGTACGAAATAATGTATTTCAATCAAACCCACATCTGAGTAAGAATATTGGATATGTTTTATTCATTGAAATAAATGAAAATTATTACGCAAATGTCTCTTTTTCGTTATTTCCTAACATGTACTTTCAAGAATTCATTTAGCGCTTTTCAAAGTTATGAAAAAAAAAAAAAAAGAAAAGAAAAGGTTATATTTTTAATTATAATGATTTCAAATGCCCGAGAGATTTCAGGCCGTTCTTTCATCATTTTTCTTTCATTGGTTAGGTTTTTGTCGAATGAAGCTTCATCGCTCATCAGTTTTCAGTTTTTTCCTTTCTTTTGTTTTTTTTTTAACTGTTAATGAAGGAGGATCTGTTGTATGGAGCTTTTTTGAATAAAAAAATCTGCACATCAATGAACTTTTATGTATCTTAGATTTGAAGATCACATTTCAGAAACCAATTTCAAATAACAAGTCATTTTGCCGTAGAACTGCCATGGTAATATATCGGGTCATTTAAGAAGAATCTGCGCTTTTTTTAGTAAATTTTTGAACAATATTTTTTTTAATTAAAAATTATTTTTTATCTAATACATGTTGACCATAATGGTCAATATGTATTAGATAAACATTATAGAAAGCCATTAGATAAACGTCAATATGCATTAGATATCGATGATATTTTGCCATTTTTCGGGTAGCTTCGTAATTCCATCAGTGCAAAACTTCTGTGGTTTAACGGCAAAAAACATGGCAAAGTTATTTTCCGTTGCTGTTCTGCCGGCCACTTTTTTTTACTATCCAGAGAGTTTTAAAGAGACCGAAACAAATTACAATCAGACGGTGGAAGGTTCGGGCTATGCGTTGGATGCATCAACACTTCATAACCAAGTTCCGTCAATTTATTCCGAGTTATCAAAGATGAGTGTGGTTTAGCATTATCATGATGGGATACTACTCCTTTTTTGATATCCAATTCTGTTGGTTTTTTCTAGATTGCTTCATTCAAGCAAACGAATTGTGAACAGTAAAAGACGAAATTCACAGTTGTTGGTAATTCAGCCGATCAATTTTTTATGTGTTAATTCATAGGGAACCGAAAAATCGAGCTTCTTTGAGTAGCCTCTTCGTTTCAGATGCTTCCAAACTGTTACGTGGTTGATGTTTAGTTCCTCCGATATCTCCTGACAGATAGCGTGTAGATTTTGCTCCAACATTTGAAAAAATTTCATCGACTTATTCAGTGACAGGCGGACAAGAGCGAGAAACATCTTTGATTTTAAAATTTCTGAAACGAAATCGAGCAAACCACTCGAGTCCGGGGTTTACTCACTACATTCTTACCGCACACTTTACAAATTTTTTGGCATGTTTTTGCAGCGTTCTTACCTTTTTTGAAGCAAAAAAACATTGCATATCGTATTTCTTCAGAAGTTTCACTCATTTTTAAACTGCTGTAACATTTTACACGATTGGTGAACTACTTAAATGCGGTCATTAACAAGTAGCTTGAAATATTACCTTACAAACAAATATTCACTTCGTGGAACGTTACATTATTTTACGGGTTTTCACCAATCTCTCCGTAAAACCAATTGCTTTTGGAAAATAGTTTTCTGAATTGCTTCAAACTGCACGAATGTAGACTCTTCAATGGTGTGAAAAATATTTGTAGCTACCAGTTTAAAGATTAACTGAGTGTATTTATTAAGTGTATCGTCTTACGCTCGGTTACGGTCCGTCCACGTTAACTAAGTTCTCAATGCGAGAGTTCCATATTCTTCGGAAATATTAACGATTTAGTGCACCAAAGGTGCGATTTTTAGCGGAAAACGTTCCTGATTTTTACAAGTTATGTTATAGGCAGAAAATGGGCACATGAGCTACCCATTAATTTCCAGGAACGTTTCTGAATTGTTTTTACGGTGCATCTTCTACTCTGCATCTTACATGTAACATTTTATGTTGATATCTTTAATAATAGTGTACAGTAGAAAAAAAAATTCTCTTCTGCACTTAAAATAGCCTTTTTTCATCTAAATAAAAGTGAATAGCTTTGAAACATATTAATTTGTCTTTTAAATAGTTTCTTTATTTTTAGACCATTCATAGCTACGAATTAATATCTTAAACTTTTATTATTAATTTAAAATATACTTTGTTAAGGTTAACATTGTCCAAGGAATCTACTATTTAGGTTAAAACTTATTTATTTATGTTTTCAAATCCACTGTTTGCATTGCTTAATTAGTATTCTAGCCTGTCCACACTAGCCCCGTGACATGGGACTAGTGTGGACAAAAATAACCTTTATTGAAATGTTTTTTATTAAATAACTGTTCGGCCAAATGTTTTAATATGTCAATTAAAATAAGTGCAAAAGTGCAAATTATTGTAAAAAAATATGTCAAGTGCACTAAAAACAGTGTTTAGTATACTTTTTTTCCAAAAATGCAAAATATGTCCACACTAGCCCCCTTCTCCCCTATAAGCATACCTAAGTTCATTCCGTAACTGTAACTATATCTTTAAATAAAAGTTGAATAATACGGAGAAGTTATTTGCTCAAGATCTGCAATGCGACTCTGACTACGCAACATGCGGTATTTGCAACACATTCTTTCTTTATTTTTTTAATTTACAACGTGAATTTCATTTTCAGACATTTCAGTCATTGAAGTGAGTCCGATTCTTTTGTTTGAAAAATTACCGAAAAATAAGTGAAAAATTGCAAAGCAAACCTCTAGGGAAAAAATGGTTTTAATGATTTTTTAAATATTTTAAGGGAGGGAATGCATCCATGAGTCTCTCATCTTTCACTGAATGTTCATGCTTTTGCACATTTTTCCTCTCTTGCCTTTCAGAAGAATATTAATGTTACTAATAATGCTCTCTTTCCCCTCCAATAAAAAAAAAATGTTCGTCACGGGACGGTCGGCAGAAGTGATAGCTTTCATAGGATTAAAATATTATCATTATTTAATCCTATGAAAGTAACAATTGGCTTATGGTAGCAATAATAGGCAACGAAATTTTTGCATTGTGTGTTATCTAAAAATCTTGCAAAGAGTGCATCAAGTACAGTTCCGTTGACTTCCAGTGGAACTTCTGGCTTATTAATCATTATTCGACCGTAGGTCGAGAGAGATCTGGAGTAAAAAATGTCGCTTTTTCCAATGGTGTCTGAAAAACAAAGAACTCTGTGGGTCAATTCCTTCACTTTTTATTGATAGATTTAATGAAGAGAGTAGTGCCTAAATTTCAGCTAAGCCTAAAAAAGCTCGAGCAGAAAACGTAAATTACTCCCGCCCTAGTTAAGTTAGAGCATTGAAACAAATTGTTTAGAACGCGGAAAAATCTACCCTTTTCAACGATAATAATATGTGCAATCATGTTAATATGTGCAAGTAATTTTTCACTCCCATTTTCGGGAATTTATGTGAAATTTGGACCTTAATTGGAATAAAAAAAACTCTTTATTGAATTTTTTCGAATTATAGCCTATGTCACTCAGTAAGAAATCACCTTTCATATAGTGAATGAATTTTTCAAATAGGTGCAGTGGTTCCGGAGATTACCTCGAACATATAAACACACAGAAATCTACCCTCTCTCTCTTTATAATATTAGTATATATTTGTAATTGTGATTTGGATTGTAGAAACGCTACTAAACTTTTAGCTCGATCAGAAGCAAAATTAACATTAAAATCTCCGTTATGATTTCTTTAACCTTGTTTTTTCCGTCATGCCGGAAAGGACTAGGAAAGGGTTGTTGAAAATCTGGTGATCCTCATATTTTGCGGCATGCCGGCAAATGCAGGGTAATACGGTAGTTTGTCCTAATTATGTACACCTTTTCACAGTTCAAAACCCTAAATGAAGCGAGATATTTTTAGTATAACTAATCGCAAAAATGTTTTTCTTTGAAAATAAATTTAAAGATTTGATACTGTTTTAAAATGTTAATTGTAAATAAATGTTATCACTATAAACGAACCACAAGATTAACCTTTAAACCTGAAACGATAAAATTGGCGTATTATTACGACCAGGCTAGGATCTATATTTTGCCCTCTACCCCCTCGCTGCAAAAATCACCAGGGACCCTAACCACACACTTTATTGGACCCCCCCCCCCCCAATAACTAACTTTTTAACGAGTGCTTGTTTTAAAGTTAAAGTCAGTTTAGATTTAATTCTGTGATGCACAAATTAAATGTTTATTTATTATTTTTTGTTTCCTCGGTCGTCCCCAACCCCTGCGTTGCGGAGTCCGCGGGGTTGAAGTTCGTTGAAATACTACGTTCGTCCTGTTATTTGACTAAACCTCGTTTAAGTATGATAACAAACAATTGTACTGTTTGTAATTCCAGTTAGAATAATTAGTTTGTGATAAATAATTATATTTATAACAAACATAAAACAACCAGTATATTTTTTAGCTTGAGTAACAAAAATAACTAAAACCGCCAGCTCCTATCGTAGTTTTTAAAACTAATATCCGTCTAATACGCACACTATCAACTTTGGAAGTGAGCGTTATTGCTAAAGCTATTTGCATAGATAATAATTTTTTGGAAGAAAAATTATCATATAAGCAGTGTGCTACAATTTGATTAAAGTGAAAAGCCCCAACGTAAATAAAGTACAAATTCTGAAGAACCTTCAGCGTATAGCTATTTCATGGCTACAATGGAGCCTTTTCATCAGTGCAAAAAAGCTCACCAACACAGCCAAAGGTCGCGAGAGCAAAACCTCGAAATGCATAGTTTTGTTAGCAATATTTGTGTTATTGCTAAAAAAAAAACATTAATGATATTCTGAATAATTTTGTTTTCATGACTCAGATATAAACCTACGTGGAGTTTCCTCTCTATCTGTTTTCTCAAATGAAATTCATAAAAATTTCAACCTTGATGCAATTAACGTTTTAAATTAATCGATACTCTTAAGCTCAAATTGCATCATAATCCGATTAGTGTGGCGTCCTGTTTCATTGACTTTGGCGAAATTCATTAAATTTAAGCCATAATGAATCTCTTTCGTTCTTCCTAGGAAAGTTCAATATTTTCGAAAGATTTGTTTAATGGACGTAATCTTTCATGATTATAAGTATTTTTGACTCATACACTATTAGGTAATTCGTTATTTCACTCCATACCTCAGTTATTTTAAAAATAGAAGGTATAGCTTTTTTCTATTAATGTCCCGAAATGTTTAGTAGTGAGCTTTTGAATTCGCTATTATTTTATAGCATTGCCACCGTCTTTGCATTTCACTATGCACTCAAACCTCTTTTTGTGCGGTGAATAGGGACCGCATAAAAAAATCGCATAAAAAATGTTCATTTGTTTTACAAATAACTTCGTCTATTTTATAAATACCATCATCGATTGAGTCCCAATCTGATTGAAATTTTCATACACCGCACAAAAAAAGTTCGCACAAAAAATTCGCGCAAAATCCCCCCCCCCCCAAAAAAAAGACCTCTCAAAAAAAGGCTTGGGTGTATCAAGAAGTGATAAACAATGGGGACGGTGCATTCCCAAAAAAGTAAATCCTTATATATTATTTCTGTAGCCTGTTTTTTGTTCGTACGCGAGATCTTCCTCAATTCTTGGTCGATTTCTTTGATTTACATCTCATTTTAAAGCTTATCGTGCAAGCTAATGACGAAAAATAGACCCACGGTCTAAAAAATGGTTTTTTTTGTCAAAAAACCTGTTTTAAAGCACCGGACTCAGGTTTTGGTTAAATTTATAAGTTTAATTTGTGCTGTGTGACCGCCAGAGCTGAATAGCTCGATGGGATGGCGTTCGACTGGTGACCAGAAGAATGAGTGTTCGGGCCCATCCCGGACGATCTACATCAAAAAAATTAGACAAATGTCACGCATTACATGAACACTTAAAAGCAATAAAAAACACAAGTGAGAAAATGAAATAAACTAGTCGACTCGTGCGGAACTCCACACCAAAAAATTTCATGGTATGCTGAAATGTATATTTTTCTCATGGCAGTGTTCGACCTTTTGTATAAATAAAAAAAATACTACTCCAAATAGAAATTACGAGTTTCACCCAGTAAACCTTTTACTATTTATTCGAATACGATGTAAAAAATTAAAATTATTATCGACTTCATTAGTAAGAAATCATTTTCTACTCCTCTGCTTTCAGTGCGGGGGGGGGGGATGCTTTTTGTCTACGTTCAAAAAATTGCACTTGAAAAATGAACTCAGTTCAACTGGCTTTGGTTTTGAATTTTAAATGTTCGATTAAAAGAAAAACATGTGCTGGCATTCAAGCCGTAACAGTTAAAGAAACCTGCTATGTGAAAATGTATCATTTTTCAAAAAATAAAACTTCTTTTCGATCTTCCTAATTTCTTAATCGAATTTCATGTTTTACGAATAATTTTAAAGCGTATCAGGCTGGCTAATGACAAAACATAGCCGCATGTCTTTTTTTTTTTGGCTGAAAGCTTATTACACATTGCTTCAATGAATAGCGTAAAAAAACGAAGGCGCAACTGCTCGGTTGGTCAGAGTGTCGTACTGTTAATCAGAATGGCGCCAATTCAAATCCGTGCCAATAAATAACTCTTCAATGTTTCTTTTTTTCTGTCAGTTGCTCACATAGGCAGAACTGTATTTGCCACAACCCGTTTTTTCACATGCAGAATTGCCGCTTTTTCACGAGTCACTCAGTCACACTTTTAATAATATTTGTGTTTGCATTGAAAATACGTACAACCAAAAGGTTAGCTATGATCACATTATCACAACGTTGTATTTAGCGAGGTTTTGTTACTGATGTCTTTAAATTACATGCCTTCTCTTCTGCGCTTACTTGTTTTCGGTTCTTCTTCATAATGTTCTTCCTTTGAAATTTTTAAAGAGCGAAATGCCTTATGAAACGATTCGAAGCACAGTGCGGAGTTCCGCACGGGTCGACTAGTACTAAGATATACATTATGGAAAGGATATGGTATTTTTTCTCATGTGATCCAACTGTTATGTCTACAAGTGCCCCAATATTTAGCTTAAGATTAACTTGCAAAAATTAAGAATTTTTTATTCAACAAAAAAATTTCAACATTGTCGTACCCTGAATGTTCATACGACGCATTTACCTGAATGTTGATATAAAGGTTTTCAATAATAAAGTTTTGATTTATTAGTAGGTGTAAAATGTGTTTTTAGAGAAAAATGAGTGATAAAATTACATAAAACGACTGCTACAACAAAGAAATTGCCACCTCAGAAATACAAAATGGCACTCTGCTGTAAACGTTTGCCAAGAGGTAGGACTGTTATTGTCATCCCTGGAGAATTTTGCGTCAATGTATCGGAGTAAAACGAACAATGTTCTCATGTCACGTGTATGTATGTGTGTGTGTGTGTGTGCTACCCTTCTACCCCTTCTTCAAATAGATATTCTGCTTTTATCATAATTATTAAATTACACTCTTAAAAAATTCCGCAACGCTATACTGGTAATTTCCGTGGAACGTTTCGGGATTACACAGGTTTTGACCAATTTCCCGGGAAAACTAAGTACCTTTGTCAAAAAGTTTCCTGAATTATTACGAGATGCAGGAATGCACTTTCGCTACTGTGAAACATATTTTTAGCTACCAGTTTAAATAATTTTTTTTGTAATGTATATGCATATTACATTTGTATATTTATAATATGTAGCATTGTTATTTCAGTTCAATGTAATTTTTAACGCCCCTCCCCATACTTATGATGTTTGGGGGAGGGAGTTGAGCACCCTCTTTCAGTTGAAATAAGAAGTCAAAATTCTTCCGGTATATTACTATCCACAAGTCTAAAAATATTGAGGGGTGTCCTGTTATCTATTAGAAACTTTTTTTTTACATGTATTTTTGAACCACCCTAGTTAAGCTATTTACTTATTCACTAAAAAATAAACATACAATCCTCCTCAACTTACAGTAAGTCAAAACAGTAAGAAAAAAAAATATGCCTGCGTTTTATAAGATAAGAATTCTAAAAAACAGTCTTCTTTTCAGTCCTTGATGAGTTTTATTAAAATATTTAAAATACAAGAAGCATATGGTTTACTTTTTTTCTTCGTGCATTTTATTTCAAGTGTTATTTAAAAAAAAAAAAGGAAAATAATTCAATGCTCTACGCTATTTTTATTCTTTCTCAGTTTATGTACTTCCATATTATTTCGTTTTTTTCCCTTAGAAAAAAAGAAAGGTGTTATTTATTTTGATTGTTAAAAAATTTCTGGGAAATACACCCATATGGATATGGGACTTTATATTGTAGTAAGATTTTATCAAGCTCAGATGTGTAATTATTTTTTACTGATTTCTGAATTACTCAAACTTAGATTTTATGAATTTTTAACCATATATAGGAAAAGAATCATCTAATTTAACATCTAGCTTGAGCATTTTAACTTGTTAGTATCAAACACTATTTTTAAATAAATTTCAAAAATTATATTTAAATCAGAAAAATCCGGTTTAAATAAAAAAAATCCGAGTTTTTATATATATATATATATATATTTTTTAAATCTTGATTTTTATCAACCCTGTTATGAAGTAAGATCCGACAATTTAAACACTACTTTATAATCTGTTTAATAAAATATGTAGAGTTTTTTTTTTTTTTTGTTGTTGTTCTTGAGTACTGATTAAAAATTTCCCAATTTATCTGTTGAAAATCACTGTATTCTGTCAGTGCATTATGTTTTTATACATCATTCATTAAAACTTTTTATACAGTTTAACCTCAAATTATTTGACAAAAATTTCCAGCAGATTCCTTCCATTTAAAATTCCATTTGAGGAAAAATATCAGCAATTTGACGCTAAAAAACATTTATCGCCGCTTGAATTTCATTACGTTTCATAACGAAACTACCGTTCTTGCCACTCTAATCTCTCTCAAACCGGTCTCCGTGCTTGGTCATGGCGGCCAATGGAAGCAGTATACGAGTCGTTCCTCTACCCTATTATAGAACTCTTTGGTACGAACAAGAACGTTTTCGCAGTCGTCAACGGTTGCGATAGTTGAAAATAAATGCGAAATACAAAATACAACCCAGCTTTCTTTTACGCATTTTCTGTTTTTTCGTGAGAAATTTGGTTAGTAGAACTATTAGCAAATAATTATCTTTGTGATCGATGCTTCCTTCCGGAGATGGAGTGTTGAAATGTATGTTTGTATTATTGATTAAAAAACCGTTTTCTTCCATCATAATATATTCTTTTTTTATACGAAACGTTTCAGAGAGAATATGCATTTTCAACGGTACAAGTATCTGTAAAATCAACAAATTTTTACAATCAAATTTGGTCCTTTGTAACATCAATCACTGCATATTCATCATATTTTAAAGTTGTGTAATTGAGATAAATTATCTGTGGTAAAATTATATAAACAAATCAAGTTTCAATTTACATGACTTTGGTAGAATTCCACTTTTAAAATTTCTGAACCCATAACAATATCGTCACTTTTCTTCAGAAATTCACTAACACCGAAAACTCGACCTGTAGCGAGGTACAGACAGACATTTATTTATTTATATTGGGCTTTTGAATTGAATTTTTCAGTGAATCCAAGTGTGAATCCAAATGGATTCGTATTCACAGATGTAAATCAGATATGATTTGGATTCATAGGTCTGAATCTGAATAGATTCGGATTCGGATTCATAGGTATGAATCCGAATTTCGTATTCGGATTCACACTTGTGAATACGAATGTATTCGTATTCGGATTGACACGTTAAGGTACTGTGAATCAAATTCGGATTCGGATTTACGAATACGAATCTGCCCATCTCTGCTTGCAAGTCATTGTTGTTTGGACGACTCCATCCGCCTTGATGGAAAGGGCACCACCTGGGGACTGCCTATTGTACCAAGGGTGAGTCGGAGGAGTCTTCCAAAGTTCTTGGTTCAAAGTTTTCATTTTAGAACAAATTTCTGAGAAGGTCAAAGTTCTTCTCGACACTAAATTTTCAGTGACACCTTCCTTGGCTTGGAGGTCCGCTGTGTTATTGCCAAAGAGACCAATGTGGGATGGAATCCATTGGAGGTATATCTCATATTGCAGACCTGAAAATAAAATAAAAAAAAAATTCAACAAGTGGCCAGAAAACACTTTTAATTAAGTTCTATAGCGAAATTTTCATTTTAAGTCTCTACTTTATCCAGGGGTTTTATTTTTTATGAAAAAGAAGAACGCTGTCTCCAGCCGATTCGCTGCATTTCCCCACGCGTTTCAGCGTAGCGTTGAAAGAATCGCTAAGCGCAATGCAATCTTGTTCTTACTAAATTCAGTATCTTGAATAAAATGGCGACTCAAAATGAAAGTTTCGCTATATGACTGAATTAAAAGTATTTTCTGGCCACTTGAGGTGAAGAAAAAAAAATGAATTTTCAGGTCTGCCTTTACGTAAAAGTTCTTTAAAAACCCTCATTTTTTTAAATGCTTCTAAAATCTGTTAAACGAAAAAGTGGAAGCTCTCCTTTTCAGGGTACGTAGTGCTCAGTGGTACTAATAAACTGTAAAATAATGAACATTTTTGAAATTGATATATTTGAGAAAAAATCAAAATAATTACTTTAAACTTTTTTTTTTCAAAAGACTGCGGGAGAAAAACTAAAGCATACATTTCAAAATGTTGCATATGTCTTTAAACAAGAAAAATTATTCTTTTAAATAAAACAAACCACAACACAAGAAATATTTCTGGTAGAAATTGGGCACATCAGCTGCCCAATTTTTTCTAGGAACGTTACCGAATTGCTTTTACAGTGTACAGACCTGACGTGAATGTTACAAATCTGACAAATATTAAAAATTTATTATACTTATGATATATTAAATGTATAATTCATTCATAAGAGTAATATAATATAAATATATAATTTTTACATTAATTTAAATTTACACTAATAATCATTGCATTATACTATCATAACATCTCACGTTGAAAATTTCAATTTAAAAATATTTTTAGAAACTGAAATTATTAAAACTAGATTGAGGAAGAAATAACACATAAGTTAATAGTTTAAAAAATAAGAATAGAAAAAAATCTGAAAACCAGCTTGAAAAACAAAACTAATTCAAAACAGTCAGAGTTTGGAAGGGCGGTGGATTTGCTCAAGTTAAAATATTTACTTTTTTTTAAACAAAACTCTAGTTTTTAGGGCAGTAGTTACGAACGAAGGTCTGAATAAATATGTAAAAGAACAGAAGGTGAAAAAAAGGAGTTAATTTTAATATAGAACTCAAATTTTTGGGAGAAAATAATATTCCAGAAGCATATTTAAATAATTTCCTTTTGAGTCATGATATAGTCAACAAATTCATTACACAAAGAAATAATTGTGAAAAACACCGGGAACGCACGTATAAGTTCAGTAACAAATGGTTTCAACTTATGTGCTACCGAAATTATTAATACAGACATGACGAATTTGCCGAAATTCGGATCGCTGAGCATCGCTAATTAAAGATTAGAAAAGTAAAGAGCATTAGTATTTTCACGGCAGAAAAATTATCAATAATGCAAAAAAAGTTTGAGAAATTAATTTATTTTGCGTTTTAATTTACGTTACCGACATGATCCTTCATTTACTAGAAACAGAAAAGTAAACATTGAAAAATCCTTACCTGTATTTCTCTAGAATTGAAGTGAAAACTTTCGACTGG
Organism: Uloborus diversus; assembly: GCF_026930045.1. NCBI lineage: Eukaryota > Metazoa > Arthropoda > Arachnida > Araneae > Uloboridae > Uloborus > Uloborus diversus. The sequence continues at coordinate 77,563,130 of NC_072740.1, forward strand.
AAATTTCCATCACATAAAAGGCTTCATCCCGCGCAATTTATTAGAGCCAATTAAATGTTTTTTTTTACTAGAAATAACCATCCCCGGAAATTTGGGCTGCAGACATGATATGAAAACTTGGGAAAAGCATAAATTGCTTTTTTTTATCGATGTAAATTCATTTTTTCTAAAACACAAGAGTCATTTCTCATAGATAAATATAAAACACGTTTCTTTATTTTGTATTTTTTTTCTGATGTGATGTTTTATAATGCACAGAATTTTTTTGAAATTTGCGATCCGAACATAGGACAGTTACCGACATGAGTCATATATTAAAGTCAAACCTCAAAATTTATCATGGATTGCGTGTGTGACGAAGTTTACTATATATATATATACTAGCTGACCCAGCCACGCGTTGCTGTGGCTGAGAATGGAAATTATTTTTGTACGATCAAATTAATATTTTTAACAAAGCTGGAAAAAGTTCCGTTGATTTTAAATCACTGGGAAATGAGAATGGTCGTGTTTGCCCGAAGTAGGAACTAACTAAATTTTCTATTGTAAAACCATTACTATCTACGTTCCTAGAAAATAACGGGCAGCTGATATGCCCAATTTCTACCATTAAGATATCTTATAAAAATCAGGATTTTTTTCCGCTAAAATTAAGTAATATTCCTGAAATCATTCCGGAAGCCGCGTAAAAAATTCAGACATCTTTCCGTTTAAAGCCAGTCATGTTTCTGGAAACTCAGAGAAAACTTAGGTAGGTATAATCGTTCGGCGCCTTCCTGATTTAATTTGAAAGTTCCATCAGCATTATTGCAAACATGGCCGAAGTCAAGCAAGAATTGCAAGAAAGTATCGTGCATTACACTCGCCTGCAATTCTTGCGAAACAACGTCGTCCATGCCTATTTACTCCCTATCGGCCCTTAAACAGCTTGGACAGACCATAATCAAACTGAAGCCCATACACTTTATAAATACGATCAGTTAATCTTTGAACTGGTAGCTAGAAATATTTTTCACAACAGTGAGAAAACTGCATTCTTGCAACGTGTGGCAATTCAGAGAGCTTTTTGACAATAATGCTTGATATTTCTGGAAAGTGTATAAAAACCACTGAAATCCTGAAACGTTACACGGAAATACTCAGAAATGTTTCGGAAATCTTTTGCAGTGTACTTACATCGTCCAAAGGTGCAAAATAACTTGAAAGTGGTAAGTAAAGTACCAGAATGTTGAAATTAAGCATTAACTAATATACAGATTTTGTATGCACAGTTTATACATAAATTGATAAGCTATAAAAGTGGAATTTTATGAATAAGGTAGATAACATTTATTTCGAACTATTGTTTCGATTATTTTAAATTATTAAAATTGAAAATTATCTTTGTACTAATTTGTTTACAATATTTTTGGTTAATCTTTCTTTTGCTAAGACGAACAGATTTGATGGTTTTTCCACACATGAGCATGTTACATGTAGTTGTACCCATGGGAGAAACACCTATTTTCCTAGTTCAAACCGCCATTGTTTGGCCTTGAGATCTATTTATGGTTATCGCGAAGGCTAAGCAAAGCGAAATATGAAGCCTTCTAAGCTGTATTGGAGACTCTGACGATATTAATGGAGCGCATGGCAGCAGGATAATTCCTCCTTTAAACTTTTACAATAAAATTGCTGCTTCAAGAACATTTCCGGTGACCCTTTTGACAAATATACGTGTATATTTGTAAAAACCTAGATGGGTTTAAATTATGGAGAATATTAATTCGTGAAATAATTTTCAACTGGAAATAGTGTAGTGTTATTCCTGGGTATGTCCAGATAATTTAAAATTTAGTTGGAAACTTTACTGATTTGTTCTAATCAGCAATTGTATCGTTTGATTTATTTTTTTTCAAATTATCGGGCAACAGCTGCTGCATTTAAAAGTTAATTGTGTCTACATTAACTTTTTTGCTGCCAAAATAGCGTGACTACAGAAGCGGTCATAATAAAAAAAAATGTTTTATTCGGGAATACACTCTTAATTAGTTCATTTTTCGTCTCAATTGCAGTGCAGAACTTTTCGGGCTAATTGATGTACTGTGTATTTTGATATATTTCAGTTTCAATGTTTGCAATACCCAGAAATCGCTTAGAAAATACTTGTGCGAATACCTAATTTTGCGTTTGAACTCGCATGTTCGTGGTCAATCGCATCATCTCGACATTACGCTATAAAAACGATTGTTTTAAACATCGGTTGATTTCATCGGAATAACTGGTATTGTCTGCCGGAAGTCCCCAGACAGTATTCAGGCAATAGTACTAAAAGTTTATCGTTGCCTTTCAAATCTTACATAATCCTTTGATGTGCTCCGAATGAATGCTTTTTGCTCATGAGCCATAGTACACTTATCCCAAACTATAATTGCACTCTTTTGCAACACTACAGCCATTCCGCGTTTTTTCTTTAATGTTACACATTGCGTTTGGTTTGTTATAAATATCTAATATGCAACTTTAAAGCTGTATGTGCTGTTCGTCTACCATCTAAAAAAAAGTAGCAGCAATGCCTGACGATGCAATTGTCACTGCAATTTTCTGTTGCGAAAGTATATTTGCAAGAGTTCATGTTATTAAAAATCTCCTGGCGGAAAAAAGAAAGAAAATTAATGTTTTCCGCTTAAATTCAGTAACCTTCCAGAAATTATCTTGGAATATTTTTGAAGAATTCAGTAGTCTTCCTGGTTAAAGCCAGTTATGATTCTGGCAACTTCAGAGAAGCCTAACGTAGGTTTAATATAATAATCTGGAACCTTCCTGCTTTCCCCACTAAGATCTCGAAGCATTAATGCAAAGCTAGGTTCTAAAGTAAGTGCTGGCTCGAATGTAACTCATGTGCAACTTCCTGCATAGCTTCTTGATCCAGGCATCTTTTCGCTCTCATTGGGAGCTGAGTCAATCTCGACTGACCGTCATCGAGCTGAAACCGATACACCAAATAAATACGTTCAGTTAATCTTGATACCGGTAGACAAAAATATTTTTCACAACGGTGTGAAATCTGCAATTTGTAGCATTTCAGGAAACTTTTTGACAAAGATAACTGACTTCCTCAGAAAGTGAATAAAAACCTGTAAAATCCCGAAACGTTATATGGAAACAATAAGCAACGTTTCGGAGGTTTTTTTTTCATTATAGTGTTTTTAGCAGTAGGTCAAACGATGTTAGAGTTATATCGATTAATTAACTTACACCGCCATCTATTAAAAATTTACAGAACTAAACAATTAATACACACTATTAATGTGTAATTAACATTTTATTTGCAATTAAAAATTATAAAAACTATCCTATCTTTTAAGTTGGACCAAATTACAGATAGGTATGAAATTTGATAAAAATCGGTTCAGTAGTTTCGGATTTTACCCCGAACAAACATCGTGACACGAGATTTTTATATATATAAGATGGTAGAAAATATCTGGAAGACCATGACATTTTGTAAAATTACGAGGGCTGTTTTTTTTATCAACTTCCGATGTGGTATAAAAATAAAACTAGTGAGAGTAATTAAATAATTTTATTATCAAAAGTTAGGTACATTATTAGTTACTTTTCAACATAATCGCCATTTAAATTGAGGCATTTTTCATACCTGGGTACAAGCTTCTTAATACCTTCTTCATAGAAGTTTGCCGCCAGTGATTTGAGATGGGTCTCCACGGCGTTTTTTGTAGCCTAACTTGTCAGTTACGATAGTGTATAGGGCTGACGTTAAAATGTCAGGAAACTGATCGGATAGGTCTGTAATCATAAACCTCCGATTGCTTCTTACAGTTTGGTCAACTCGATCAACGAGGTCTTCGTTTGCGACCGACTATCGTCGTTGGCCCCCTTCATCATGAATGTCACCTCGTCCATCTTTAAATTTCCTATTCCAATCACGCACTGTACTGCCACTCATAAATCTTTCACCGTAAACACGTTTTATTCTACGGTGAATTTCACACTTGGCGGGAGATTCTATCATGGTAGTTATGTTTATGTGTCGCTAGATAAACTGGTAATGGCGTCGGATGCCCGAAAACGAGTGAAGTTGTAGCTTGTAGTGGCTGAGGTGCGTAGTCGACTGCCGCGCATTGCTGGCCGATGCCGCTCTCCCTGCCGTCTAGCGGCACGATCGGAAGTTGAAAAAAAACAACCCTCGTAGAGGTAACTCATATCCTGGTAAAGTCTGCCCATTTCTGCAGTAGAGGGTAAAAATAATACGTAATGGTATAAAGAAAAGAAAAGGTACGTTTTGATATTTTTTTTCATACTTAAGATGTCGATTTTTTGCAGTTCAGGACGAACAAAATATGAATTACAATAAAAAAAAATAACGAAATGCTGTGTCATTTAGAAGGGAAAAACGGCAAACATCATGTCTTTCATTGTGTTATGTGTTCTGTTTATGTCCTTCATAATTCAGTTTCTAAACAATGTATAAGTTTCAATTGATTTTTCACTAAAAGTACAGTCAAGGTTAAAAAAAAAAAAATGCATCACCCGCGCCGCAAAGGAGAGAAATATCATCCCGACTGCATTCAACACACAGCCAAGCATCCCGTATCCCAGATGATTTGGGGATGTATATCTGATCAAGGAGTTGGTGGGCTTCACTTTGTGCAAGGAACAGTATACGCTCAGTTGTATATTGACATTTTGGAGAAATTGCTTCCTACTATCCGGGATCACTTTACTTGAGTTCCAAACGTTATTTTCCAGGATGATTCTGCTCCGTGCCATAGGGCCAAACTGGTAAGTAACAATTAAAAAAAAACAATTTATTCTGCCATTAGACTTAAATTGACATGGGGTTAAGTATTTTTTTTTCTAAACACACACGCAGATTCAGAAGTGGAAAAATGAGCATGGATTCAGCAGTTTGCCTTGGCCAGGAAACAGCCTCGATCTACGTAAACAATTATCCGATTCCTGCTGATAAATGTTTATTTCATGAGTTTTGCCGAATTTCACATACATTCATCGTTAATCGGTCGACAAAAACTTCTCACATAATCCCATTGTTGTGAAAATGCGAGGGTGATGCATTTTTTTACCAGCACTTAAGAATAAAAAAAGGTCATTCGAAAAAAGCGCTTTCGGGACAACTTTTTGTGCGATATAACGTTGTCATATCTTCTTTTACTCAACTGTATTTATTCATTTCTTATGTTCTTTATAACTTTCTCAACAAAATTAGTTTTTTACTATCTTTCCCAACAAAATTAGTTTTCATCATCCCAACAAAAACAAAAACGCAGAAAAAAAAAAGAATTCTGCAACGTATATTTATTTGCATTAATCAAGAAAAATCCAAAATTTAAAACACACGTTTCTTGTCACTGGGTTCAATTATTTATCAAAATCATTTTTTTTTATTTTAAATGTAATTGCGAGAGGATATTTTTTATGCTCCATGCTTCAACAATATGTAAAGGAATTCATAAAATAGTCCCAAGACAAATAACGCGATAACACTGAACTCAACTATTTAGCTATGCTGAGATTTTTTTGTTTTCCTTTCTTTATGCATCTTCTAAGCAAAACAAGAACAATAAAAGAATTCAATCCCTTTGGGGTTTCAAGTTCCGAAGTTGAAATGAGGAAAGTTTTGAAAAGCGAACAAAACGCAGAAGAAGAAATGCTTCTACAACAAAATAAATCCTTTCAGCTTTATCATGCAGAATGCTATGTCTATTTAGTCATTTCTTAAAGACTATTTCCTTCTTAACTTTTTTGAGAGAAGCAAGAGGTATTTAAATGTCTCTGTATTTCGCCTCTATTTAATTCAAAAGTTATTTTTAAAGCGTTTTTATGAGAGTCTTTCGTGAAAAGTGAAACAGAAATACAAATGTACGTTTTTATCAAAAAGGGAAAATGGAAGATAGATTTAAAGATTTTTTTTTTTTTAATATTGTTGTTGTTTTAGTGCTATGAAAATTTAACTTCATCTTAAAGACTCGTTTAAAACCAAATTGAAATCAAATGTAGTTCAACGTTTTGATCCATTAAAAACTAAAACTAATTATACTTCCTCCGTCCTCATATTAGTTGTAATATTTAGATACGTGTGTGCTGATTATTGATACGAATGGTTTTATGACTTTTTTGAACATTTTTTAGAATTCACGTTGCTGTGATATCAGTTCTCAACGTTTACCTACCAAGCAAATCTCCCATCTCTCCATAAATCAGCTGCAATACTTAAATACATGTGTGCTGATTATTAATACGAATGGTTTTGACTTTTTTGAACATTTTTTTAGAGATTTCAGGTTACTGTGATATCAGTTAGTCATCAAGCAAATCTCCCATCCCTCCATAAATCAGTTGCAATACTAAAATACGTGTGTGCTGATTATTGATACGAGTGGTTTTGACTTTTTTAAACATTTTTTAGAGATTTCAGGTTGCTGTAATATCAGTTCTCAACGTTTACTTACCAAGCAAATCTCCCATCCCTCCATAAATCAGCTTCAATACTTAAATACGTGTGTGTTGATTATTGATACGAATGGTTTTGACTTTTTTGAACACTTTTTAGAGATTTCAGGCTGCTGTGATATCAGTTAGTCAACAAGCAAATCTCCAATCCCTCCATAAATCAGCTGCAATATTTAAATACGTGTGTGCTGATTATTGATACGAATGGTTTTATGACTTTTTTGAACATTTTTTAGATTTCAAGTTGCTGTGATATCAGTTAGCAACGTTTACTTACCAATCAAATCTTCCATTTCTACATAAATCGGCTGCAATATTTAAATACGTTTGTTCTCATTATATGGCTTTATGTCACTAATGGTTTTATGACTTTGTTTGAACATTATTCACTGTAAAAACGGTTCAGAAACGTTCCTGGAGGATAATAGGCAGCTGACGTACACAATTTCTGCCAGTAACATATCGCGCAAAAACCAGGAAACTTTTCTGCTAAAATTCAGTGACTTTCCTAAAATTATCCCGAAAAATTTAGAAATCTTCCCGTTTAAAGCCAGTCGTATCTCTGGAATTTAAAAATAACCTTAGTTGGTATGGTACAACAGCTCAGCACCTTCCTAATTTATCAAGACGACAATTCCAAAAGCAATATCGCAACTAGTGATGTTCCGGGTATCCGTATCCGTATCCGCGGATATCCGAGGGTAATAAAGATCTGTATCCGCATCCGCTACTTTTTTGAAGGATCTTAAACGGATCTTTTCTATTCTAAAAATTCTTAACTAGTTGAATAAAAGACTCTTAAATTCCGTTTAAATTAGGTTTTATTCCCTATTTAAATTATAAGGTATCATTTCAGAAGCCAATTTCTACCCCCCGTTCCAAAAAGAAATGGGTTATAAGTTTTAAAAGTGTACCTGTGTGTCTATTTGTGGCATCGTAGCTCCTAAACAGATGAATCGATTTTGATAGTTCTCTTTTCGTTCAAAAGGTGATTTGATCGAAAGTGTTCTTAGCTTGATCTCGTTTTTTTAGAACTTTAATCATCGGAAATATTAATAAAAACCGACTTAACGTATTTCAGAATTATGGTAGTAAAAACATACTCGTAAGATAAAATATTGGCCCCCAAATTTCGAAGAACTAAGTTTTCTGCGTTTGATATTTCTTTGGAACTTCCAAGTTATATACAGTAAAAGCTATATCGTATTAAGGAAATTTTAAATGCAATTCAAAGCCTTTATACTCGTGCTCGGTAGCTATTTCATAGTCCGATAAGGAGAAAAGCTCAATGATTTAAATTTTCTATCCGCTGTCAGTTCATATTTGTTAACAATATGTGTTCTGACCCGCGAAATCCATCTCAATATCAGATCGGCATGTTTTTTTTATATTTTAATTTTAGTTTAATATTAGTTTCTTTTATTGATTTGGGGTTTCTGATATTTTTCATTTTGGTTTTTCTCGGCATTCTTCAAAAAAAGTGAGACTAAATTCTCTATTTACTGTTTCTAAAGGTGTTCCCGGCTCTGTTATTCTGTCGGTAGGAGTAAGTTTGGTGGAATGGGTCAACGCTGCATTTATGCTGAAATAAAATGCGAAAAATATTTCTAGCCTGTCCAATAGCAGCTTTGCACTCTTGCTCCTGTATCCTACATCTACCGAGCAAGCTAGAAATAATTTATCACATTCTATTTAAGCATTAATGCAGCGTTGACCCATTCCTTCCAACTTTCCCTCAATTTTAACGGCGATTTCTTTAAAGAGTAAATCATAGTCTTGATTATATTTTCGCCGCAGATGACATTTTTTCAAGAAGCAGTGTTATTATTCTGACAGAAATAAATTCCGTAACAAATTAAACACTTGGCTAGTTGAATTGGGTAAAAAAGAAATTGAGATCCGTATCCGTAGAGATCTTGACACTAATGATCCGGATCCGTGGATCTACTTTTTTGACGATCCGGCGCATCACTTATCGCAACCATGGCAAAAGCTAAGCCAGAATTACAAATATCAAGCGTTTCAATTTGTGCAAAGCTACGTAGTCCAAAGACTTATTCGCTCCCTTTGGGAGCTTAATCAGTCTGGACGAGCCATAATCGATCTAAAGCCAACATATCTCGTAAATGCTCTGAGTTATTCTTTAAATTGGGAGCTTTTTTTTTTTTTTACAACAGAGAGAAGTTTGCATTCGTGCAACTTGTAACAAATCACGAAATTTTTTGACAATGATGCTTGATATTTCCAGGAAGTGGATAAAAACCATTGAAATCAAGAAACGTTACACGGAAATACTCAGTAACGTTTCTGAATTTTTTGACACTGTTTTAGTAACTAGAAAATCGACCGTCAAGATATGACGGGTGAAAATTGCTTCTACGCTTCTACATGTTAACGAAGCAATTGCCTGTTAGGTGATATTTTGATACTTGAAATTTTAACACTAACTCCAGTGGATGAACCTTAAATTTCAGTACATAGATAGCTTTAATAGTTAACCAGCTTTTCGTTTCTTCACTCCCTCAAAATGACAGTCTTACCAGTAAAACAGTTAAGTGACCAGCTCAGTTCCGTCTTGTCCCAATAAAGCCTTTCCCTGCATGTCGAACATTACTAAGACATATTATCAAATTATTTTGCCGTGGCACGAGTTTCATTGTTGATGACATCAGGAGCGTTACTCAATCATTCGTTATAATATGCATAAGGGATTCAGGTTGTTGTATTTTAAGGTAGCAAAGTTAACTTACCAAGCAAATCTTTCACCCTTTCCCAAACTAGATACACTATTTAAATACGTTTGTTCTGATTTTTGATGCTAATGATTTCAAGGCTTTGTGTGTTTGAACATTTTTAGAGATTTCAAGTTAGTGTGATATCAGTTAACAACGTTTATTTGCCAAGCCAATCCTCCACCCTTCCCTCAACCAGTACTAATTTTATTTTGAAAAGTTTCGTTTTGAGGTGGCACCCTTATAAGCTACGTGCCAATATTTTAATAACTCAACCATTAGTATTCGGAAAAGATCAGTTTGCTTTCTAATAAATTTACGATTCCTGAGCTACAAGTTTGATTTACACGGTGACTATGGAACTAACAAAAGGGAGTGTAGAGTGTGAATCCTGATTTTTTTAAACTGATTTGGTACCGATTTTAGGAAGGAATGCTTCACTGGTAAAATTCGTTGATTGATAACATAGCACCATGAAATTTCTGAAGAAATATTTAAAGAAAATCACTAGTTTCAAACTTTTGTACAAAAGGAACTTGGATTTGTAACGAGCAAATATCGCGGTTCGTTCACGCTCATTACTAACGAGTTTGTCTGTTATAGTTTTTTTCTTAAATAGGGCGAATGGTTAAAACGGAAAACTATTTTTTTATTAAGAATTCGCTGCAGTTTTCCTTGAAACTAGTATCGCTTGTGTTTAGTATCTCTCCTAATTTTTTTGTATTTCAGTCCACAACATAGTGTTCTTCTTAGAGGCATAATACTAATAAAGCATAAGATTACTATCAGAAAAATATTAATGGTTTGCATTTAAATTTTAATTATAAAATCGTAATGTAACAACAAGGTATTACAAGGATGTATACAAAGAGGAGTTTTTAAACAATTGTAGACTTTATTTTTCCTGTTTAAAGCTGCACTACTTTTGTTAAAATAGTTTATTTTGCTTCCTGTATCTGACATGACTAAAAGCCAACCTAATTTGGTAGCATAAATTTGGAGTCGGCTATAGATGCATTTTCATTCGACTACAATAATTATTCTTTCTTAATTTGACTATGCAGTAATAATGGAGATTTTCTTCCGTATACAGTAAAACTATTAAGCTATGAGTTGGAGAGAGTAAAATGGAGAAAGTATTTCTCAAATAAAATTGTATGACTATTCAAATGCAAGTCTACTATGTTCCTTCATCTACTTCATACATTTCTCTCAAAGTTCATTTAAAAAAAAATCTCCCAGCACCCCACTAGTCGACGAAGCATTCATGTTATAGCTTCAGTGCTCAAGTTATCCCTATAATAGACAGGCAATTAATCCGACGTGACAAAAAATAGAAAGAACGGAAGAAAAGAAAAACAAAACGCCAGAGAAAACGTACTTAATTTACGATATAATACTCAATACATTTGTTATATTTGCACTTAAAAATACAGTTCGGATTATTTCAAACTGGGGCATACGTATTTTGAAGATTAAAAAAAAATAATCTCACTTATCACCAATGGCCTTTTTATGCACTTCGACTACAAAATGCGCAAATCCTTTAACGACAATTCATTAATTTCAATAATACAGCCAGAATTGGTGAAGAGTGTTTGGAGAAAACTCTCTATCTTCATTAACTGAAAACATGTATATTGCTTCATCCATTCAGAATTTAAAGAAAAAATATGCGACAGTTTAAAAGGTTTTTTAATAAACAAGCAACTTTTTCATTTTTGGCACCCATTCTGGGTACTGAGCTAAGAGTAAATATGAATTTGTTTTTTTTTGCAAGTTTATTTATTTATTTATTATTTTTTTTACTAATTGCTCAGTTTACAGAAAAAAAAGCGTGGGCAATAACTTATACCAAAAATCTACTTTAGATTTTTTCCCTATTTTTAGCATGTAAGCGCCTAAAGCTTTGAAACATAATAACGCATTCATTTTCTTCTTTTGTCCTAAAAACGAGCATATAGAAATATTAGTCGTGAATGTTTGAGATTCGAAAAAGAGGGACCCGGTTTCATACCGAGTAGTTGAATTGAATTCTAATTTCAGCATGGAGAATAAAAATGAAAAAATATTTAAGACAGGACTGCGTTTACAGAAAAGGAGAGGACAGCACTTTTCAGCGTAGATTCATGTAATACTGTGCATATTGCTAATCTGATGAAGTTTTGGTAATTTAAATTCTTCTCAGTTTCAGTCTTCTTAATATGACATAACTGTTGGTGAGTTACTGGATGTTATGTTTCCTTATAAAAATAATAGATGGCAAAATAAAAAATACATATCTTTAAAAAAACGATTTTTAATGTGGTTTTCCAAAAGTTTTTTTTATTAATACTATTTTAAATTGCTTTAACATTTTTTAAACTGACTTCTAGCAGAGAGAAACCAAGGACACTTATGAGTTGGAGTGATAGGTTTATCGCTATAATTTGAGATCAGTGTAAGCTCTTGTGATCTCTACATCTGTTTTTTTTAAAAGTAAAATCAGCTTATCTATTAACTGAATTAAAACAGCAGTTTTTGTTATGGCAGTCATGGATTGAACATATCGTTGCTCCAAAGCCACAATGATATTTTCTTGTTATTCCTGGGTTTAGATGTCTTACTGTTGCTCTAAGGCGACGATATGACGGTATTAAATAGATTTTAAATATTAACTGAGTTATGTTATCCGTGGTCTTCGCTTTTAAAAAACCATTTAATTTTTCAAATAACTTTTAATCGGAAACAGCGCGGTAAGTTGAAAAGTAGATAAATGTGCTGCAAAGTTTGGGATCACTAGGTGTTTTTGGAAGCTTTGAATTAAAGTTGGTTTAATTGAAGAATATTAATTCAGCACCACTCTAGGGCAATGATCTAATCACTGCCCTGGGGGCTAGTGTATTTTTACGTTATTGCGCTTGAGAGCAATTTTAAACTAATGTTATCTTTTTACGACTGAATCGAAATTGGCGGGCCGCATTCAGTCCATTCGTCGCAGGTTAAGCATTGCTGCTTCACGTTGTTAAAAAAATCCGAAACGTTACTAAATATTTCCGTGTAACGTATCGAGATCTCAATGGTTTTATCCACTTCCTGGAAAAATCAAATATCTTTGTCAAAATGTTTCCTGAATTGCTACAAGTTGAACGAATGCAGACTTCTCACTGGTGTGAAAAATATGTTTAGCTCCCAGTTCAAAGATTAACTGAGCGTATTTATAAAGTGTATCGGTTTCAGTGCAATTAAGGCCCGTCCATGAATGTTAAGCTCGCAAATTGAGCAAATAAAAATGGACAACGTTACTTTGCAAGAATTGCAGGTGAGTTAAATTCTCGTTACTTACTAGCAGTTCTGGCTCAGCTTTGGCCATGTTGTGTATCGGCTTCAGTTCGTGTACAGCTCGTTCAGATCGATAAAGCAAATAATCGAAGGGAGCAAATAAGTTTATGGACTGCTTAGCGTTGTAAGAATTGCAGGCGAGAAAAATTCTATACGCGTACTTGCAATTCCGTCTTAGCTTTGGCCGTGTTTGCAATACTGTTTTTGGAACTCTCTTAATAAATCCTGAAAGTGCTAAGCTATTATAATATGCATAATTAAGTTTGCTCTTTAGTTCCAAAGACACGATTGGCTTTAAACGTCAAGATTTCTGAATTTTTCAAGAATCTTCCACGATAATTTCAGGAAGGTTACTAAATTTTAGCGGAAAACGTTCTTGGTTTTTGCAAGATATGTTACTGGCAAAAATTGGGCGTATCAGCTGCTCATCATTTTCCAGGAACGTTTCTAAATCGTTTTTACAGAGCATAGGGTATAAACTATGTCCATTTTATTTCACCACAGTGACGTAGAATACAAAAAAAAAAAAAGTATATATGTATGAATCTCAATTTGGGTAATAATTTTGTTGTATGTCTTTTTTGGATTATATGTTCGTCTATTGTGAATCTTTTTTTTTTTTTTTTTTGCTATTTGAAATCCTACGTACGTGGGAAATATACTCTATGATGTACAGATATTCATGAAAAAGTAATGCAAAAAATTAAGTTTTAAGTTGAGAACTGCCCCAAGAGAGGTGAATTTTAGAAATTTGTGGGTTTTTTGGTGATAAGTCGAAGCCGATCGGTTTTAAATTAATCGGTTAGTTAAAAACTAAAACAAAAAATTGAATTTTAAGTAACCAACATTTGCAAGGAGGTCGAAATATAAACATTTAAAGCTATTTTTGGTTAAAAAATTCAAAGTCAATCCATCTTTCTTTTTTTTTTCTTTTTTTTTAATGTAATTTTTTAAAATCCATTACTACAGAAAATATGTTATACGAAATTTAAATGGGGAAGAAGGGGTTTAAAATTAAAAAAAAAAAAAAAATGGTTCGCCGCGCTGCGGCAAAGGCGTGTTAGAATTAGTTATTTGAACCTTTTGTGACTAAGTGCTTCACAGTGCTCTCTGCCAAAGCAAAATACGTATGCGTTTCAATTCTTTTAAATGCTTATTACAATAAACTAAAACATACTAAATGATGACAACATAAAATCTGCCGGTACATTTAATACTTTTCAATTATTCCTGTCGTTGCATACAATGTATTACTACAATTTAAATAAATATTCAAAGCTCTCTTAAAGCAACAAGGCCGTTTTGCTTTCTGTGATTTTTAGTCTATTACGATGGAATTGCTAATAGTGGATTATTACATCCGAAATATTGGAAGAAGGAATTCGTAAATTAAAGGATTGTAAAATATCAAAATATTTTAACATCCTCTTTTACACATATCTTTGTTGATTGCTTATACGGGATAAGCAATTTACATACGGTATAGCAAACATTTATATTACATTCTAAGAAAATTCCGAAGCGTCTTGTGTCCAATTTCTTCTATTAACAGATCTTCCAAAAAACAGTAACCTTTTGAAAATACCCTTGAAACTTTCGAAACAATTTTGAAATCCCCCCCCCCCAGTCATTTCTCTGGAACATTCAAGAAAAATTAAGTAGATTTGACGGAAATATTTAAAACCTTCCTGATTTACCAAAAAAGCTCCAGAAGCAGTAATGCCACCACGGCCACAGCTAAGACAAGCTTACAAATACGAATCAAGTAAATTCTTATGCCTGTGATTGTTTCTTTGCAAAGCTGCAACCATCCAGTGGCATATTTGCTCTAATTTGGAGCTTAGCCAATCTGAACTGGCCCTAGGACGAAAGCCGATATCCTAAATAAACATCCTCAGTCAATCTTTCAACTGGTTGCTATAAATTATTTTTACAACAGTGAAAAGTTTGCTTTCATTCAACTTGTAACAGTTCATATTTTTTTTTTTTTTTTTGCAAAGATACTTGATTTTATGGGAGAATAGATGGAAACCTGAGAAATCCCGAAACGCTCCAAGGAAATAATCAGTAACGTTTTGGATTTTTTTTTTTTTTTTTTTTTTTTTTACATTGGGGATTTCACGGGTTTCCACTAGTTTCCAGTGAAATAGGAGTATATTTGCGAAACATTTACCGAATTATTCCATGTTGTTTAGATGCAGAGTTTTTACTGCTGCGAAAAGGTTTTTAGCTACCAATGTCAAAATATACGAAGCGTTTTTATCTTTCAGTTCAATTACGACCAGTGCGATTAACTGATCTCCTAATGAGGTCATATTGTAGTCTCTGGACACAAGCTTGGTGAGAATTTTTGTCAACTGAGGTGGAAGGCATTCGCTTGCAATTTCGCATTAACTTTGGCCATAATTGCTAAAATGCTCTCAGAACTTTCTTAGTAAATTAGAAAGGTGCACAACGATTGCTACAAATATAACTAATATTTCTAGGAATGTTTCTGATTTATTCCGAAAACGTGGCTGGATTTTACTGGAAAGCATTCTGAGTTCTTCCGAGTGGTTCAGTTCAGGAAGGTTACTGACTTTTAGCAGAAAACTTTCCTGTTTTTGTCTGTTTTCTTTTCTGGAAAAATTAGGCATACTAGTTGACCCGTGCGGAACTCCGCACTGTGCTTCGAATCGTTTCATAAGGCATTTCGCTCTTAAAAAATTTCAAAGAAAGAACATTATGAAGAAGAACCGAAAAAAAGTAAGCGCAGAAGAGAAGACATGTAATTTAAAGACATCAGTAACAAAACCTCGTTAAATACAACGTTGTGATAATTTGATCATCGCTCACCTTTTGGTCGTACATATTTTCAATGCAAACATAAATATCATTAAAAGTGGCTGAGTAGTGACTCGTGAAAAAGCAATAATTGTGCATGTGAAAAACACAGGTTGTGGCAAATACAGTGCTGCCCATGTGAGCATCTGACAGGAAAAAAGGAAACATTAAAGAGATATTTATTGGCACGGATTCAAATTGGCGCCATTCTGATTAACAGCCTGACACCCCAACAAACCTAGCAATTGCGCCTTCCTTTTCGAACGCTATTCATTGAAGGAATGCGTAGTAAAAAACAGCAAAAAAGCTTTTTGCCAGAAAAAATAATAATACTAAGATCATGCTTCTATATTTTGTCATTAACCAGCATGATACGATTTAAAATTATTCGTAATGCATGGAATTTGATTAAAGAATGACGAATATCTCACGCATCCATTGAAATAAACATTCTAGAGAAGAAATAAATTAGATTGAAAATAAGTGTTTTTATCTTTGAATATTGAACTACTTCACATAGAAGGTTGCTTTAACCGTTACGACTTAAATGCCCGCACATGTTTCTTTTTTGTTCGAACACTTAAAATTCAAAACCAAAACCAGTTGAACTGAGTCCGTTTTTTAAGTGTAATTTTTCGAACGTAGACAAAATGTTTTTTTTTTTTTTTTCAGCAGAAAGCAGAGGAGTAGAAAATGATTTCTTGCTAGTGAAGTTGATAACAATTTTAATGCTTTATATCGTATTCGCGCGAATAAAAAATTGAATGTTTACTGGATGAAACTCGTAGTTTTAATTTGGCGTAGTATTTTTTTTTTTCATTTGTACAAAAGGTTGAAAACTGCTATTAGAAACATCTACATTTCAGCATACAATGAAAATGTTTTTCTGCACAAAAAGGATTTCCTTTAGGTAAATCTAATACTTTTTTATGCTTACATTATGCTGAGCGATCTGGATGTAGTCAAAGATTAAAAAAAAAGGAAGAACACCCTTCGATTAACAGTCAACTTATCCGAATGATAACTGTAGCCTGCATAAAGGAGTCGAAACACCAAGTAGCATTCCCACTGCATTTATTTTATTACGTGTGTATGTTATGAGTACATGTAATGCGTAATACTAATATAAATTTGATATTATGTCGGACAGTCCAAGCTTGCCCGAAGTTCAGATAGTTTATAACCGAACGCTCTACCGAAAAAATCTTATCAATTTAACCGAAAAACTAAGTCCAGTGCTTTTAAGCTTCATTAAAATATAAACACACACACACACAGGATCTATTTTTTTTTTCCGAAAGCGACGTAAAATATTGGAAAACTGCATTAGAGCTTTGCTGTAAAAAAAAAAAAAAATGCATAAGAACTACAGACTGCATCAAGGATTTGAAACAGCAAGGAGCGTTTTCGAAAACTTGATTTTTCGACCGTAAGTCTATTTTTTGTCGTTAGCCAGTCTGATAAGTTTTAAAATGAGAGGGGAATAATATATAAGATAAGATATTGAAGAGAAATTTTTTTATTTTTGAAAATTTTTACAATTTTTTACCGCAGGCTGCTTGAACCGTTATAACTTAGATGGCAGCACGTGTTCATCATTTAACAGCACGGTTAAAATACAAAAAAATTGAACTATGCTCTTTTTTAAGCGTAGCTTTTCGAATGTAGTAAAAATGTGATAAGCTATTTTTTTTTTTTTTTTGCAAAAAAAAAAAGAAAGAAAAAATATATATTTTATCCTTCAAATTGAGGTAGTGATTTTTTTACTTGTACAAAGAGTCAAAAAGTCATTAGACGAATATATATTTCAATATACGATTTATTATTTTTTTCTGAACAAAAAACAATTCTATTGTAGTCTGAAATCTTAAACCTGTTACTTATATTTTCACTTACATTATGCTTTAATTTTCTTACCAGAGCCAAAGCTTAAAAAAAAAAAAAAAACTGTACAATTCAGAAGTACTTTAGCACAAAACCACATCAAGTTTTCTTAACAGCAAAGTGCGTTTCCTACTCATTTATTCTATTCCCTCAGATTTGTTATTCACTTAATTAAGTGTGCATGCAATGCACGATATTTCTCTAATTTGTTTGATGCAGATTGTCTGGCCGTGGGCCCGAACACGCATTCTCCTAGTTACGAGGCGAACGCTCTGCCGATCAAGCTATTCAGCTCTGCCGGTCATAGTGCAAGTTAAAGTTATAAGTTTAACCGAAAATCTCATTCTGGTTCTTTAAAACAGGTTTTTCGGCTGAAAAAAACAATTTTTTGACCGTGGGTCTATTTTTCGTCAGTAGCCAGCACCACAAGCTATAAAATAAGGTGTAAATCAAAGAAATCGATCAAGAATTGAGGAAAATCTGGCGTAGAAACCAAAAACAGGCTACAGAAATAATATATAAGGACTAGCTGACCCTGCCACGCGTTGCTGTGGCAAAATAGTTGGATTGTAATATTCTTTTATTCAATATTTTCATATAATCTTATTAATATTTTTAATAAAGCTAAAAATAGTCTAGCCAATTTTAAAACATATGAGATTGATAATGGGCGTGTTAGGCTGAATTAAGTACTTATTGAATTTAGTAAGTACTAACTAAATTTTCAATGGTAAAAGCACTATACTTACACTTAGTAAATTTTTCAAGTATGACTTCGTTCAAAAATAAAAGAAAAATATCTTGAAAGCGATAGTAAAAATCGAAACTCAATGAAAAGTATCGGAACGTAGAAATTAAGCACAAACTAACGAACTCTTTTAAAATGTACGTTACATTTTATTCATCTCAGATTTCTCTATAGTTTGTAATCAATAACTTCTTTACAATATACATTAACTAAATTAAAAACATATTAAAAATTAAATTTTATAAATGAGGTAGATAACATTGACTTTGATCTATTGTTTCTATTATTTGAAAACTGAAAATTATCTAAGCACCAAGTTGTGCACAATATTCTTGCTTAACCTCTCTTTTGCTAACACGAATAGGTATGATAACTTTCCTACTTGTGAGTAGGCGATAGATAGTTGCCCATGAGAAATATGTATGTTTCAAGTCCAAACCGAAAGTAGACATTGTTTGGTCTTGAGATCTATTTATGATATTTTCAAAAACTAAACAAATTGGAAATTGAAGGCTTCCAAATAAGCTTGAAAATTATGACGCTATTAATGGATTACGTGGCAACACAAAAATTTCTCCTTTAAACATTTCCGTCAAAATTTTTGAGATTTTGATGAAGAAACGTGTACCGTCGCATAATCTAGGTTAGGTTTAAACTGTGAAAAAGAATAATTGGTGAACCGATTTTCAACCGGAAATCGTCTAGTGTCATCCCTGGTATATCCAGAGAATTTAAAAATTCAGTTGGAATGTTTACGGCTTTGTTTTTATCGACAAATGTATAGTCTTGTTCCGCTTCAACGGTCAGCACAATCTAATTATGATTCTTTTTTTCAGCTGGCTCAGTAATGGCTTATTATTCACAATAATTGTAGCTAAGACAGGGTCATTGCACTGTTTTTTCTCGTTGTAAATCAGTGTTAACTAAGTCGGTGGCCAATCGATCAGTTGACAGTACACCATAATGAATAAACAACAAATTTGAAATTCAAATGCATTAATCTTCAATCAACACAAAAGCTTCATCATACATCTTTGGTGTAAAATCTAGATTTGGACATCGGTGTGTTTGTTTAACTCTGTGGAGTACATCTTCAAGCTTAAAATGTATATAATTTCTCCACAGAAATGATGATTGTGTTGGATATTATATCGTCAAAATCATCTTAAACAGTTGACGAATACTGTTTCTCGTTATGCAAAACCTGCATTAGAAAATTAAACTCCCAATGATTGTGTGCTACCAATAATTAAATATCGCGAAATGCATCGTGATGTGTTTTAAACAGTCGACAATTAACTGTCCGCAAATATTCCCGTCTGTTCGGGAATGTTTAACGAAAACAAATGCAAAAACAACATTCACTTTGTTTTGGATGCACAATTTTGTTTTGGATGGAATTTCGGTCCCAATGTCGGCTTTAATTTTTAATTATGCCCGAGATGGATGAATGTTGTTATCTTTGTTTGCGTGTCCTCCATGATTTTTGTGATTTTATTCAACACTGTAAAAACATATTCAGTAAATTAAATTGGCGGTGTATTCCACTGTAAAAACATTTAAGAAAAGTCCTAAAAAAAATGGGCAGCGAATACGCCCAATTTCTGCTTGTAACATATCTTGCAAAAAAAAAAAAAAAAGGAACGTATCCCACTAAAAGTCAGAAACCTCTCTAAAATTATCCTGAAGTCTTTCTGAAGAATCCCGAAACCTCTTCGATTTGAGACAATCATTTCTCTGAAACCTTTAGAGAGAACCGAAGTAAGATTAAAAGTAATAGCTTGGCACATTTATCGACTCACCAAAAGAAAGTACCGAAAGCATTATCGCAATAATAGCCACTGCTAAGAAGGACTTTCAAGCATGCACAAAGAATTCTACTTGCTTGTTACTCTTGGAAAGTTATACGGAATCCAGAGACTCACTTCCTCCCATAGGGAGTTACGTCAATTTGGGCGGACCAAGACGACACACACAAGTAGTAAAGTCAGTTCATCACTAAAATTTATTAACCTTCCTGAAATTATTCTGGAATCTTTTTGTAGAATTCAGTACTATTCCAGGCTAAAAGCAAGTCGTGTCGCTGGACCTTCCCAAAAACCTTTGGTAAGTTGCATACAAAGCTTGACACCTCTCTATTTATCCAAGAAAGCTCCAACACTAATGCTGCAAGCATAGCGAAAGGTAAAATAGACTTGCAAGCAAGTACCGCAAGTCTAACTCGCCTGCAATTCCTGCAAAGTTACGAAGCCAGAAGCTCATTCACTCTTTCGAGGAGCTTAGGCAAAGCAAACGGAACGTAATTGACATGAAGCCGATACACTTAATAAATACGTTTACTTAATCTTTAAACTGGAAATTAAAAATATTTTTCGCAACAGTGAGAAGTCTAGATTCATGACGTTTATAGCGAATCAGGAAACTTTTGGAAGCAGATACTTGATTTTCAAATAAAGTTGTTGAGGATCTGAGAAATCCCAACGTTTTCCACGGAAATAATCAGTGACATTTCTGATTTGTTTACAGAGCATGTAAAATAGCGTGGAACATTGGTAAATAATTTTATTTCTGAGAATTGGGCCAAACACATTAGGTTATGGACAATGTAAAAAAAAAAAAAATCAGGGTCGTTTTTGGTGTTTCAAGTACTCTTTGTAGAAAATATCTTCGGTAAAATATACTCGTTGACCGTTTTCAAAATGCTGTACAGAAGGGTCTCTTTCGTATATGGGGAAGCCAGACGGTTTCGTTGCTGCTTTTATGTCTACTCATCGCACTTTTCAGGCAATTTTGTCCATATCTCTTACTTCAAATGCTACTAATAAGGACCCTTAATAACGTAATGCATGAATTATTTAATGGTGAGTATGGAACTACCCGCTGCTTATCAATTTCAACATGAATTGTAGAATTTGACATTTAGATTGAAAAGTGTGGCCGCTATACTCTTCCTTTCTATGGCGATATTGTTGATAACCATCAATATCCGTAACATAGTATTATTTGTAAATTTTAACTAACTTGAGAATAAAAATTTTGAGGATGAATCAACTTACAGCGCCATCTAGTTATAGTTTACAGAACCAAACAGTCAATACACATTATTTATGTATAATATACATTTTATTTGCAATAAAAAATTATAAAAACCATCCTATCTTTTAAGTTGGACCAAATTACAGATAGGTATGAAATTTGATAAAAATCGGTTTAGTAGTTTCGGAGTTTACCGCGAACAAACATCGTGACACGAGATTTTTATATATATAGACTAGCTGACCCAGCCACGCGTTGCTGTGGCAAAGAAGTTGGATTAAAATAAACGTTTACTCATTCTTTTGATAGAATCAAATAAATATTTTTAATAGAGCTTAAAATGGTATAGCCTATTTTAAAACATATGAGATTGATAATGGGCGTGATTGAATGTAAAAACGATTCATAAATGTTCCTGGAAAATTATGGACAGCTTATGTGGCCAATTTCTGCCAGTAACATGTCATTGCAAAACCCGGAAAGTTTTCCGATAAAAGTTAATAACCTTCCTGAAATTATCTCTGAAGCCTCTTGAAAAATTCAAAGATCTTTCTGTTTGAAGCTAGTCGTGTTTCTGGAACTTTAGTGTAAACTTAGGAAGGTATTTAAAGAAAAATCTTAGCACCTTTCTGATTTATTAAGGAACTTCTATAAGCAGTAATGCAAACATAGCCAAAGCTTAGCCAGAACTGCAAGCAAGTATCGAAAAGTTTTACTCAGTAACGTTTCGGATTTTTTTTTTTTTTTTACAGTGCAGGCTGAAGAAAGTACTTATTGAATTCAGTAAGTACTAACTAAATTTTCTATGGAAAAAGCACTGTACTTACGCTTAGTAAATTTTGTAAGTATGACTTCGGCTAAAAAAAAAAAGCAAAAATAACTTGAAAGTGATAGTAAATATCGAAACTGATTGTAAAATAACCGAATATATAAACTAAGCATAAACCACCATACACTTTTATACTCTACACTTCATTTTATTCACCTCAGCTTTCTCTATAGTTTGTAATCAATAACTTCTTTACAAAAAACACTAACTAAATTAAAAACATGTAAAAATTAAATTTTTTTAATGAAGTAGATAACATTGACTTCGAACTATTGTTTGTATTATTTGAAAACTTAAAACTGTCTAAGCACTAAGTTGTGCTTAATGTTCTTGCTTAACCAGTCTTTTTCTAATACGCAAAGTATGATAACTTTCCACTTGTGAGTACGCGATACATGGTTGCCCATGAGAGAAATATTTATGTTTCAAGTCCAAACCGAAGGAAGACTTGTTTATTCTTGAGATGTATTTATGAACTTTGCGAAAGCTAAACGAAGCAAAAATTGAAGCCTTTCAAATGTGTTTGAAAATTATGACGATATTAATGGATTACGTTGCAAACACAAACATTTCTCCTTTAAACTTTCCCGTCAATATTGCTGACTTTTGATGAAGAAATGTGTACCTTTGCGGAATTTAGGTAGGTTTAAATCGCGAAAAAGAATAAATTGTTGAGCCAATTTTCAACCGGAAATCGTGTAGTCGCATTATAGTGTATCGAGGGAATTTAAAAATTCAGTTGGAATGTTTACTGCTTTGTTTTCATCGACAACTGCATAGGCTTGTTCAGCATCAATGGGGAGCTTTTTTTCCAGCCATCAGTAATGGCTCATTATTCGCAATAATTGTAGCTAAGACAGCGTCATTGCTCTGTTGTTATACGTTGCAAATCAGTGTTAACTAAGTCGGTGGCCCAACTATCAAGTGACGGCATATCATAATAACTAAGTGGAAAATTTGAAATTGAAAAGCAAAAACCTTCAGTTAAAACTAATGCTTCATATTCATCTCTGGTGTAAAATCTGGATTTGGACATTTGTGTGTTTGTTAAACTTCATGAAATACGTTTTCAAACGTGAAAGTTATATAGTTTCTCCTTAAAAAATGATGATTGTTTTGGATAGTATGTCGTCAAAATTGTTTTAAACAGTTGACGAATACTGTTTCTCCTTATCTCAAACCTGCATTAGAAAGTGTCAACTCCCAATGACTTTGTGCGACCAATAAATACAATTTGCGACATGCAACGGGACATGTATTTGACAGTCGATAATTGACGATCCACAAATATTCTTGTCTGTTCGGGAATGTTTATCGAAATTAAAACTGCTACAAAACCAGCGCGATTACAGAGGCAATTATGATTTTAAAAAAATTAAATTTATCTGGGAATAGACTCTCATTTAGTTCACTTTTCGTCTCAACGGCAGTGTAGAAATTGTCTGGCTCTTTGTTGTACTGTATAATTTGATGGAGTTCAATTTCACCGTTTCCAATACCCAGCAGTTGCTTAGAAAATACTTGTGCGATTAGATTATTTTGCGTTTATATTCGCATGTTCATGGCCAATCGCATTATCTCGACAATACGCTATAAAAACGATTGTTTTAAACATGCGTTGATTTCATCGGAATAATTGGTAATGTCTGCCGGAAGTCCCCAGGAGTATTCAGAAAATTTCGCCTAAAAAGTTATCGTTGCCGTTCAAATCTTGCACAATCCTATGATGTGCTTCGAATGAATGCTTTTACTCATGTGAGCCTTAGTACACTTATCGAAAATTATAATTTCACTCTCTTGCAACGCTACAGCCATATCACGTCTTTTTTTCTTTATTGTACGC
This sequence comes from Uloborus diversus, assembly GCF_026930045.1. Lineage (NCBI taxonomy): Eukaryota > Metazoa > Arthropoda > Arachnida > Araneae > Uloboridae > Uloborus > Uloborus diversus. The sequence continues at coordinate 77,586,820 of NC_072740.1, forward strand.
ATTGCGTTTTGTTTGTTATGAATATCTAATAGGCAACTTTAAAGCTGAATGTGCTGTTCGTGTACCATCTAAAAAGAGTAGCAGCAATGCCTGACGATGCAATTGTCACTGCAATTTTCTGTTGCGAATGTATCTTTGCAAGAATTAATGATATTAAAAATTTCCTTGGGAACAAAATAAAGAAAATAATTGTTTTCCGCTTAAATTCATTAACTTTCCTGAAATAAACCTGGAATATTTTTGAAGAATTCAGTAGTCTTCTTGGTTAAAAAGGCAGTTATGATTCTGGCACCTGCAGAGAAGCCTAACGCAGGATTAATATAATAGCCTGGAACCTTCCTGCTTTTCTAAGAGAGCTCTCAAAGCATTAATACACGCATTGCCAACGCGAAGACAGACTCTCAAGCAAGTAGCTCGAATGTAGTTCCTCTGCAACTCTTGCAAAGCTTCGTGATCCAGGTAACTTTTCGCACTCATTGGGTGTGGAGTCAATCTGGACAAACCGCAATCACTACGAAACCGATACACCTATTAAATACGTTTAGTTAATCTTGATACTGGTGGAGAAAAATACTTTTCACAACGGTGTGAAATCTGCAATTTGTAGCAATTCAAGGAAACGTTTTGAAAAATCTAGTTGATTTTCTCAGGAAGTAAATAATAACCTGTAATATCCCGAGACGTTATATGGAAATTCTAAGCAACATCTCTGAGTTTTTTTTATCATGGTGTTTTTAGCAGTAAGTCATACGATGTTAGAGTTATATCGATTAATTAACTTACACCGCCATCTATTAAGAATTTTTAGAACTAAACAATTAATTCACACTATTATTGCATAATTAATATGGAATTTGCAGTAAAAAATTATAAAAACTATCCTATCTTTTAAGTTGGACCAAATGACACATAGATATGAAATTTGAGAAAAATCGGTTGAGTAGTTTCGGAGTTTACCCCGAACAAACATCGTGACACGAGATTTTTATATATATAGACTAGCTGACCCAGCCACGCGTTGCTGTGGCTGATAATAGAAAATAAATTTTTACTCATTATTTTTATACGTTCAAATCAATATTTTTAACAATGCTGGAAAATATTCAGTCGATTTTAAATTACAGGGAATTGAGAATGGTCGGGTTTGGCCGAAGTAGGACTACTAAATTGCTAACTAACTAATTATTACTAAAGTACTAACTAAATTTTCTACAGTGAAAGCATTACTTTCTATACTTATGTTTATTAAATTTAGTGAGTATCACTGTTAAAACGATTCAGAATTGTTCCTGGAAAATAATGGGCGGCTGATGTGACCAATTTCTACCAGTAAGATACTTTACAAAAATCAGAAACGTTTTCCGATAAAATTCAGTAACATTTCTGAAATTCTAGTTGAAGCCTCCTGAAAAATTCAGAAATCTTCCCGCTTGTAGCCAGTCGTGTTTCCCGAACAATAGATAAAACTTAAGTAGGTATAACATAACAGCTTGGCACTTTTCTGATTTAATAAGAAAATTCCATAAGAAGTATTGCAAACATGGCCTTAAGAGTAAACTTAGGTAGATATCATATAATAGTTTGGCACCTTTATGATTTGTTAAGAAAACTCCATAAGCAGCTTCGCAAACATGGCCAAAACAAACCCAGATTTGCAAATATGTACCACGAATTTCGCGCGCTTGCAATTCAAGTAGTTCATACTCATTCGCTCTCTTTGTGAGCTGATTAGCATGGACGAATATACATTCCGTAGTCGAACGGAAGCCGATACACTTTATTAATACGTTCAGTTAATCTTTGAACTGGCAGCTAAAAATATTTTTCACAACAGTGAGGAACTGCATTCGTGCAATGTGTAGCAATTCAAAGAACGTTTTGACGATGTTACTTGATTTTTCCGATAAGTTGATAAAAACCACTGAACTCCTAAAACGTTACACAGAAATACTCAGAAACGTTTCGGAAATTTTTTGCTATGTACTTACTTCGTCAAATGGTGTAAAATAACTTGAAAGTGGTAGGTAAAGTATCATAATGTTGAAATTAAGCATTAACCAATATACAGTTCTTGTATGCACATTTTATTCATCTCAGCTTTAACTATAGTTTTTAATCAATGACTTCTCACAAAATATACTAAAAAAACTGATAAACTATAAAAGTGTAATTTTAAAAATAAGGTAGATAACATTGATTTCGAACTATTTTTTCGATTATTTTAAATTATTAAAATTGAAAATTATCTTTGTACTAATTTGTTCACATTACTTTTGGTAAATCTGTCTTTTGCTAACACGAACAGATTTGATGGTTTTTCCACACCTGAGCAGGTTACATGTAATTGCCCATGGGAGAAACACCTACTTTCCTTGTCCAAATCGACATTATTGTCTGGCCTTGAGATCTATTAATGGTTATCGCGAAGGCAAAGCGAAGCGGAATATGAAGCCTTCTAAGTTGTATTGGAGATTCTGATGATATTAATGGAATGCATGGCAGCAGGATGATTCCTCCTTTAAACTTTCCCGTCAAAATTGCTGCTTCAAGAGCATTTCCGGTGACCCTTTTGATAACTATACGTGTATATTTGTGAAAACCTGGCTGGGTTCAAATTATGGAGAAGATTAATTGGTGAATAAATTTTCAACTGGAGATTGTGTAGTGTCATTCCTGGTATATACAGAGAATTTAAAATTTAGTTGGAAACTTTAATGATGTGTTCTAATCAGCAATTGTATCGATTTTATTATTTTTTTTCAAATTACCGGGCAACAACTGTTGCATTTAAAAGTTAAATGCGTCTGCATCAACATTTTTTGCTGCCAAAATAACGCGATTACAGAGGCAATCACAATAAAATAAATTAAATTTATTCGGGAATACACTCTCAATTACTTCACTTTTCGTCTCAACAGCAGTGCAGAAATTGTCAGGGTATTTGATGTACTGTGTATTTTGATACATTTCAATTTCACCGTTTCCAACACCCAGCAATTGATTAGAAAATTCTTGTGCGGATAGATCATTTTGCGTTTGTACTCGCATGTTCATGGTCAACCATATCATCTCGAAATTAGGCTATCAAAACGATTGTTTTAAACATCCGTTGAATTCATCGGAACAACTGGTATTGTCTGCCGGAAGTCCCCAGACAGTATTCAGACAATACCACCTAAAAGTTTATCGTTGCCTTTCAAATCTTGCATAATCCTATGATGTACTTCGAATGCATGCTTTTACTTATGAACCACAGTACACTTATCCCAAATTATAATGCAATCTCTTTTCCAACACTGCAGCAATTCCGCGTTTTTTCTTTAATGTTACACATTGCATTTGGTTTGTTATGAATATCTAAAAGGCAACTTTTAAGCTGAATGTGCTGTTCGTCTACCATCTAAAAAAGGTAGCAGCAATGCCTGACCATGCAATTGTAACTGCAATTTTCTGTTGCGAACGTATTTTTGCAAAAATTAATGATATTAAAAATTTCTTGGGGGGGGGGGAGAAAGAAAATAAATGTTTTCCGCTTAAATTTGGTAACCTTCCAGAAATTATCCTGGAATATTTTCGAAGAAATCAGTAGTCTTCTGGTTAAAGCCAGTTATGATTCTGGCATATTTAGAGAAGCCTAACGTAGGTTTAATGTAAAAGTATGGAACCGTCTTGGTTTTCCAATTAAATTCCCACAGCATTAATGCAATCATTGCCAACGCTAAGACAAACTCTTGAGCAAGTAGCTCAACGGTAACGCGCCAGCAGTTCCTTTAAAGACTCCGTGATCCAGACATCTTTTCGCTCTCATTGGGAGCTGAGACGATCTGGACGAACCATGATCAAACTGAAACCGATACACCTATTAAAAACATTCAGTTAATCTTGATACTGGTGGAGAAAAATATTTTTCACAATAGTGTGAAATCTGCAATTTCTAGCAATTCAGAAACCTTTTTGATAAATATAGTTGATTTTCTCAGGAAGTAAATAAAAAGCTGTAAAATCCCGAAACGCTCTACAAAAATGATAAGCAACGTTTCGGGTTTTTTTAGCATATTGTTTTTAGCAGTAAGTCAAACGATGTTAGAGTTATATCAATTAATTAACTTACACCGCCATCTATTAAAATTTTTTAGAACTAAACAATTAATTCACACTATTATTGTATAATTAATACTTAATTTGCAATAAAAAATTATAAAAACTATCCTATCTTTTAAGTTGGACCAAATGACGCATAGGTATGAAATTTGATTAAAATCGGTGGAGTAGTTTCGGAGTTTACCCCGAACAAACATCGTGACACGAGATTTATATATATATAGATTAGATGCTCTTTATTTTTTATAAACGTTCATGATTTATTATTATTATTATTATTATTTGCATTGTAAGAGCTTACGACTGATTTCCAACCTATCAACTATCTAAATACATTGCTATTTTTGTAAACATTGGTAATCAATAAATTCTGTGTTTATGCGTTGGGGGCTTAGAAAGATGCAAATATCAGAGTAATAGACGCAAGTTACATAGTTAAAAGTCGTAGTACAAAAGAAAAGTTGGGAAAAATTCGTAATGTTTTTTTTTTTTTACTTTTCAGATTATTTTCGAAAATAGTAAATTTGTAGCAGTACTCAAACTATTTACAAAATATAGAAAACGATGCATCATAAAAATATTTTTTTTCTAGAAGTTATTTAACAAGGATAATTCAATTAATGACATACATCAAATTAAATATTGTAATTTAAGCAGTTAGAGTATTCGCTGTTAAAAATAAATGCTCAATAAAAAGATGCAATTAAATAAAGCATTCAGCTGCAAAAGGTAGCTTAGAATCTAAGCAGTTTTTATGTCTTTATTGATGTTCTTCTCCCTTAACTCTACGCAAACAAAACCATAGTTTGAAAAAAAAAACAAATAAATAAACAAAGTCTTTTGCGGTTTCAAGTTTCGAAGTTGGAAAAGAATTCTTTCTAAGGAGATAAGCGCTGCAGACGAAATTCCCTCGTTGCTTTTCTTAGCAAAAACAAATCTATTCAGCTATATCAATCAGCAGACTATGTATGTTTTGCCTAAAAGTTCTAAAAAGAAAAGTTTGGAGGATATATATTTCGAATCTTGTGGGGGAAAAAAAGAAATGCTCTAAGAGGCTCCTATCTTTACTTTTCTTGAATCTAAAGTCTAAGACGGTAGTGTTATCCTTGATGCAGAAGTGAAAGTGTTATTAGATGAGGAAGATTTCTTGACTATTTTGTTGAATGGCTCTTTGCAATGTTTAGAGTATTACAAAATAGCTTTCAGTTTCACTCGTGACAGGGAGAGCAGTCGTTATGGTATTGTACGAGAGTGATTTACTTTTAACGTGTTTGTTTAGTGCACTTAAAGTTTAGATCTTTAAAATAAATAAAGAAGCTTAAAATTTGTAAGATGTAAAGTATTTTAAAAACGTTTTTAGCATAAATATTTTCCATGCCTCTATTAGTCCATTTCACGCACTGAAAATCAAAAGTGCGCTTCTAAAATTGAACACCATTGAAAATGGGGGGAAGCTACTTGAATTTAAAAAATACAGCTTTTGAATATTTTTTTTAATTTTTTTTTTTAATTACTTCTCATTTTTTCATTGGAAAGTTTGTTCTTGATGGAATCGATCATTATTGTGAGCTATGTCGTTTTAGTACTTTTCAATCTGTCGAACTGAATTTCCTGATTATAAACATTATATTATACATGAAATGTCCTCATTACATCTGCTGATCTCGACTTTCGTACCAAACTTTAAGTGAATTTATTCGCAGATGTTTTTATTTTGATTTCAGTAAAAATAAAAAAAACCCAAAAGATAGCCTGAAACGCAAGCAAAAGTCAAACTTTTAGAAACACAGAGTAGTATTTCCTAGCAGTAATACTTGAATTCGAAACCTCATTGCCCGAAGCGAATCGCAGTTTCAATTCGTTAAAAAATATTTTTAAGCATAAACATTCCGTGACTCTTACTGGTTTGCAATGTCCAAGGCTAATTGAATGCTATACATCTTTTCCTCTGATATACAGGGTGATTATAATTAAAGTTCCACTTTCAAAACGCTATAAAAATAAAACCACTGGTCAGAATGACGTCAAACTTCAACGGAATATTATCGAAGAAGGGGGGAACTTGATGGCAGCAGAAAATAAATAGTTGAAATTTTTAGCAATAGATGGCGCTGTAATCATCATATTTAATAGTGGTCGACTACATGGCAAATAAATAAAAAAATATTACCTAAGGTGTAAACTATACGTTAAAACACCGTATTACTCAGCGTGCACGAGCGTATTGGTGTGATACTGTTAGTTAAGTAAGCCCATCCAACACAGAAAGGTCATATCACATCGGATGGAAAAAATTGGTTTTTAATTGTCCTGAGGCCGAAAATCACATAAAAAGCATCAGTAAAAATCAAATCGGTCTTTAATTTTCGTGAGACTGACGCAAAAGATGTTCAATAGAATGTACCCCGTTTTTTGTAACAATTGAAATCGAGTAACGGCATGTTCCACGACTGATTGAAGTGTTTCCGGGGTCACGTTTAGAATGTGTTGCGCAATACATGCCTTCAGCTCAGCAGTGTTTGCAATCGGAGCACTGAACACAACTGCTTTCAGATAGCCCCATATCCAGAAGTCACGCCTGTTACGATCAGGTGATCGGGACGACTAGGTCTTTCATTGAGACAGTCATTCATAGTGAACTTCTCGGATGCGAAATGAGGAAAAAAAACGTGTATTTGACGTTTTTATAACAACTTCAATGAGTCGGGCGCATGACAGGTGTTTTGATTTACATATTCTGACACTTGCAGCGCCATCTATTGCTAAAAATTCTAACTATTTATTTTTCTTTTGTCATTCGTTTTCCCCCCTCTTCGATAATATTCCGTTGAAATTTGAGGTCACTCTGACCAGTGGTTTTATTTTTACAGTGCTTTGAAAGTGGAACTTTAATTATAATCACCCTGTACGTAAAGCAGTTGCTGGTTCTTACGCTATCATCTTTGTCCTTTAACATGTGTCCATCTCCCCGCTTTCATTGCAAAGTGAACCTTCAACCACTTTTCATTACAACTAAAGAACACCCGACGTTCATATTTCACGCACCTAAAAACAAAATAGTACGAAACATAAACTGGTAGTGAAGACAAACTACTAGTTAAAAAAATAATGTTACAAATTCTGTAAATAGTAATTATTGTAGGAACGTAACCTGTAAATAGTTTCCCGTAATGAATATACAACCCCTTTTTTTCATTCGGCTAAAGTATACGACCCCTATTTTCTTTCTTTTCGTTGATAACGGTCAACGCATTTCGAGAAGCGTGTGGAATATTTGAGAAAATTCTTTTCGGTGTATTTAAGCCGTTAGCGATGGATAAACAGAGAGTTTCGATTGATATTTCGAACTGATAGCATTTTGCTCTGTTTATAGCGAGGCATTTCGCTGTGTTGTTTTCGTATTTGGAAGTAAATACGTGTGTAAACGTTGAGTTTACGGTGTTGTGTGATAATTGCTGATGAATAATTTAGCAGTTGTTAACGGTTTCTCCTGTACATAGTGTAAATAAATTTCCTGTGTTTTTATCAAGAACTGTGTCTTCATTTCAAGAAAGTGGAAGTCGCACCGAATCCGTTACAATTGGCGCCCAACGTGGGGCTTCTTCTGGACTTTCTTGGAGTAAGTGTGACTTTGGACATTTTTTCATAAAGACTTTTTTTGAATTAGGACTTTATTTTTATGGTGATTACTCGCGCAATGGATGAACAATTAAAACAACTTCTTGACGCAATCACCTCTGTGAAGAGTGATATGGCGGCTAATCAAGAACAATTAAAAAGTGACTTGACTGCAAGTTTTACAGCCAATCAAGAACAATTAAAAAGTGACTTGACTGCAAGTTTTACAGCTAATCAAGAACAATTAAAAAATGATATGGCAGTTAATCAAGAACAATTAAAAAATGATATGGCAGCTAATCAAGAACAATTAAAAAATGATATGGCAGCTAATCAAGAACAATTAAAAAATGATATGGCGGCTAATCAAAACCAATTGAAAAGTGATTTAACGGTGCTGAAAAATGACCTAGTTTCTAACCAAGAGGAAATTAAAAACGATCTTACTTCGGTAAAGACTGTGATGGAAAATAAATTTAATGAGATAGAGCATCGAGTTGATGCTATCGAAGAGAAATTTGAAGAAAAATTAAGTTCCGTGGAAGGCCGATGCAATGCTGTAGAAAATAAACTGGAAGAAGAAGATAGAAAATTTCATCAACTTAAAGAAGACATCTTTAAAGACCTGGAAAGGAGATTGGCGGCGGAAAGCAGCTCTGTACAGTTTGGCGCTCCCACATCGGTTGCTCGACCGTCCATTAAACTTGCCACATTTGATGGGAAAACTTCGTGGCAGGTTTACAAAACTCAGTTCATGATAGTGGCGGAAGCGAACGGATGGGACTCTGCTACCAAGGCCTGCCATCTTGCAGCATCCCTGAGAGGTGACGCAGCGGACATTCTTCAGACCCTTCCGGACAGCCAGCGCCTGGATTCCGCCGCCCTCACATCTGCGTTGGAGCTTCGCTTTGGTGAGAAATGCCAGAAAGAGTTCAGCCGACTCCAGTTGAAGTCCCGTTTCCAGAAAACCGGGGAAACCCTGCAAGAGCTAGCGGCGGACGTCGAGAGACTGTCTCATCTTGCTTTTTGCGACTGTCCTGCGGATGTTCGGGACAACCTGGCACTCAACTACTTCATCGACGGAGTTCGGAATTCTGAGATCCAGAAGGCCCTCCGGATGCCGAATGTAAACGACTTGAAATCCGCTTTGATGTATGCGATGAGATACGAGGCCGCCCAAGAAGCAACCCGTGTGGATCGCCATCTAATCCGGACTCAGGAAGCCGATGAGTCTGATTCCAGGTCGTCCCACCTCGCTGAACTTGAGAGACAACTCGGTGACTTGACAAGACATCTGAGCAGCATAACAGCCCAAAAGAAACAAGAGCAGAAGTGCTGGAAATGCGGTAGTGAAGGACACCTGCGAAGGAGTTGTCCGGCTCGCCAAGCTACGCGAGGGAAGGAAATCACCACCACTAAAGCTCTGCAGATTTCCTCTTCTAGTAGTGGCAGTGATGGACTTTTCATTTACGCACATGTAAATGGGAACCCCTGCAGACTGATTGTTGACACTGGAGCCAATGTGACAATCATTAGGACAGATGTGGCTCGTGAATTTGGATTGAAACTGCTGTGGACATCGCCACGCGTAAGTCTCCAGACTGTGACAGGTGACAAAATTGAGATTGACGGTAAAGTGGACTTGGAAATAGTGTTTGGGAATGCCACCTACCATCATACGGCATTCGTCGCTAATATCACGGACCCTTTCATTCTCGGATTGGACTTTTTGAAGAAATATGACTTCACTCTCGACTTCAAGACTAATGAGCTGCACTCGATGAGAGAAGACATAGCCGTTTTCCCCGCAGAAAGTGATGTAAAATCCGCTCATCAAATAATTGCCCAAACAGATTTATCAATTCCCTCAAGGTCAGAATCATTAATACCCGGCTCCATTGAAGAAAGCAATAGTTTTAGATTTGGACTCATTGAATACCCCAACTTAAGCAATAACCCAAAAGGAGTGCTGGTAGCATCTACGCTTGTTGACCTTTCTAAGGATGTAATTCCTGTGAGAGTCGCCAACGTGAGTGAAAGGCCAAGGAATATCCGGAAAGGTGAAGTGTTAGCAACTTGTACTCCAGTAAACTGCATCATTAGAAGAATCAATTCCCCCGAGACTGTGTCTTCTGAGTCCTTGACATCGAAGTTAATTGGGAGTGCACCATTAACGAAAGACCAAAGAACTGCTGCGGAACAATTGGTGGATGACTTCAAGCATCTGTTTTCATCTACATCGGAGGATGTTGGCCGTACGAATTTAACGCAGCATAGGATCTACACTGGAGAACACCCCCCTATTAAACAGCATCCAAGACGACTACCGTTCGCCAAGAAGGAAGAGGTTGAGACCCTTCTGAAAGAGATGAAGGAGAATGATGTAATCGAACCTTCATCCAGTCCTTGGGCCTCTCCCATCGTCTTGGTCCGAAAGAAAGATGGCTCCACCAGATTTTGTGTCGATTACCGACGACTGAATGAAATCACCAAGAAAGACAGTTACCCTCTTCCACGGATAGACGACACCTTGGACAATCTTTCCGGACACAAGTGGTTTTCGACCCTGGACTTGAAGAGCGGCTACTGGCAGGTTGAAATACACCCTGATGACCGAGAGAAGACAGCGTTTACAACTGGACAAGGCTTATGGCAGTTTAAAGTGATGCCCTTCGGCCTCTGCAATGCACCAGCTACGTTCGAGCGTCTTATGGAGACAGTGTTAAGAGGACTTTCCTACGAATCCTGTCTGGTTTATTTAGACGATATCATCATCGTGGGACGCAGTTTCGAAGAACATCTGGCAAATCTTAGGAAGGTGCTGCAAAAGCTTAAGGAAGCCAATCTGAAGTTAAGCCCGTCCAAATGTAATTTGTTCCGCCGGGAAGTGAACTACCTTGGTCACATCATCTCTTCTGAAGGTGTACAAACCGATCCAGAAAAGGTATCTGCGGTCAAGAGTTGGAGTCGTCCCGAAAACATCCATCAGCTGCGAAGTTTCCTGGGGCTCTGCACGTACTACAGGAAGTTTGTGAAGGGTTTTTCCAACATTGCACGACCTTTGCATAAGCTGACGGAGAGCAAGCAAAAGTTTGAATGGTCCAAAGAATGCGAAGATGCATTTCTACGACTGAAGGAGGCTTTAACATCAACGCCTATCCTCGCCTATCCTCAGCCTGAAAAATCCTTCATCCTAGACACTGATGCGAGCCACGAGGGCATCGGAGCTGTTTTATCCCAAGAAATTGACAGAAATGAACATGTCATCGCTTACTGGAGCAAATGCTTATCCAAGTCGGAGCGAAATTACTGCGTCACCAGAAAGGAGTTACTGGCCATAGTGAAAGCTGTAGAACACTTCCATCATTACCTCTACGGCCGAAAATTTCTGCTTCGGACAGATCATGCCTCATTAACTTGGCTTTTGAACTTCAAAAATCCGGAAGGCCAGATAGCCAGATGGATACAGCGGCTCCAGGAATATGACATGGAGATCAAGCATCGAAAAGGGTTATCTCACGGGAATGCTGACGCTTTATCAAGGAGACCCTGTCCTGAGAACTGCCACTATTGTTCCCGAATCGAGAAACAGTATGGAACGACTAGCTCTACCGCCTATCAGGTGACAGTGACTCCAATATCATCAGAACCTGATCCATGGAGTGACGACCAAGTTCGAAAAGATCAACTTGAAGACCCCGACATAAAACCAATTTTAGAGTTCATGGAAAGTGACAGTCGACGCCCTAGCTGGCAGGACGTTTCCATCTTCAGTCCTGCAACAAAAAGATACTGGGCTTTATGGAACTCACTCCATTTACGGAACGGCGTGCTACACCGGAAATGGGAATCTGACGACGGCAAGACATCTAGGTGGCAGTTACTACTTCCTCGATCCAGGATTTCAGATGTTCTGAAAGAAATACATAGTAGTGCGACTGGAGGACATTTTGGTGTCTTGAAAACTCTCAATAAAGTTCGGGAGCGCTTCTTCTGGAGCAAGGCGAAGGATGACGTGGAGAAGTGGTGCCATTCTTGTGACGCCTGTGCTGCTCGTAAAGGACCGAAGAAGAGAAGCAGAGGGAAGCTACATCTGTACAACGTTGGAGCTCCTTTCGAACGAATTGGGATCGACATCCTGGGTCCTCTACCAAGAACTGCTGATGGGAACAAATACATTCTTGTTTCCATCGACTACTTCACCAAATGGCCGGAAGCATATCCCATTCCAGATCAAGAGGCTACTACCGTAGCAGAGACTCTAGTCCAACATTGGATCTCGAGATACGGAACACCTTTGCAGATTCATTCCGATCAAGGGAGGAATTTCATCTCTGCTGTGTTTAAGGGCCTATGTCAAATTTTCGGAATTGAGAAAACTAGGACAACACCACTACACCCACAATCGGACGGCATGGTGGAGAGATTTAACCGCACAATCTTGAATAATCTCTCACTTATGGTATCCAGAAATCAACAGGATTGGGACAAGAAGCTACCTTTGTTCCTGCTGGCCTACCGCAGTGCTGTCCACGAGACTACCGGCTATGCCCCATCTCAGATGCTCTTCGGACGAGAGCTTCGGCTACCTTGTGATCTCGTCTTCGGTCGTCCTCCGGATGCGCCTTCATCGCCTGAGGAGTACATCCAGGATCTCCAGGCCCGGTTGGAAGACGTTCATAACTTCGCACGAGAGCGAATCAACATCGCGGCGGAGAAGATGAAGACCCGATACGACACAAGGTCTACTGGACATGAATTCAACGAAGGCGACAAGGTTTGGTTATGGAATCCCATCCGACGGAAAGGTCTTTCACCCAAATTGCAGTCGCATTGGGATGGACCCTACAAAGTCGTTAACCGACTGAATGACGTCGTAGTGAGGATCCAAAAATCACCTAATGCAAAACCTAGGGTTGTACATTATGATCGGTTAGCCCCATACTATGGCCATAGTTCATGAGTATTACGTAAACAACCATGGTTGATAACATAAAAGTTGTAGATAATTTTTGCTTTTAATGTTTAGTAATATTTCTTGTTATTATTGTGTTTTCTGTATCTGTTAGTTATTAATTAATGTGTATATTTGTAAACTTGTGATAGAAGTTTATCACCCTTTCTGGGGATTGTACTGCCCGGGACGTGCAGTCCTTAGGGAGGGGGCAATGTTACAAATTCTGTAAATAGTAATTATTGTAGGAACGTAACCTGTAAATAGTTTCCCGTAATGAATATACAACCCCTTTTTTTCATTCGGCTAAAGTATACGACCCCTATTTTCTTTCTTTTCGTTGATAACGGTCAACGCATTTCGAGAAGCGTGTGGAATATTTGAGAAAATTCTTTTCGGTGTATTTAAGCCGTTAGCGATGGATAAACAGAGAGTTTCGATTGATATTTCGAACTGATAGCATTTTGCTCTGTTTATAGCGAGGCATTTCGCTGTGTTGTTTTCGTATTTGGAAGTAAATACGTGTGTAAACGTTGAGTTTACGGTGTTGTGTGATAATTGCTGATGAATAATTTAGCAGTTGTTAACGGTTTCTCCTGTACATAGTGTAAATAAATTTCCTGTGTTTTTATCAAGAACTGTGTCTTCATTTCAAGAAAGTGGAAGTCGCACCGAATCCGTTACAATAATATAAACACACATTTACATAATTTATAGCCAATGACACTCAGTAAGAATGCATGTAGTGAAAGAGTTTTCCAAATAGTTGCAATGGTTCCGGAGATTACCCGTAACATATAAACGTACAAAAGTTGCTCTTTTTCTCATTATAATACTAGTATACATGAACAATTCACCAAAAGAATTAACCACACATCATGAAACAACCATCGATACAGTTTTCTCTTGGTTCCTAAAAAATTTAGAATCAGGTTATTTTATTTCATATTTTAGTTATCATTAACTAATATTTTCTCCTCTTAAGAATGAAAAGGATGATTTATATTCTACCTAGAACGTAATACAAAATTTTATATAAAAAAGTGATTGATAAACAAAATCTATGCCATTCAAAAGTGACTGATGCATAATTGAAATTTCTCACATTAATACAAAAGTTTCACTTACACACTTTAATCATGTTTCTTTGCAATCACCTTGCTTCAATCCTTGACTGTGAAAAGCTGAATTTGTTAGTCTCAAGTCAAATATTCCTTTATTTTTTTACCTTCGTTTCCTCCCTATAATATTTCAGTTACTCGTGATTAGCGGCACAGATAAACGCCTGTGAAAGAAGCGATACAAGTTTTAAGAAATTTTAACACTGCCGTAACCTCTACAAACCTAATTCCTACATTGGTAACGACCACACTAATGTTTTAGCTCAACATCACACATAAATCATTTATAGAACGTGCTTACGTGTTACACCACGAATAAACCAAGCAAAGCGATTAAGATAAAACGGTTTTTGTTTCTTCTTTAATTCATGTTACAAATCAAACTGGTGGTTTAAAATTATTTCTTTACCAGCCGCCCACCCCGACCTTGTTCTGGTTAAAAAATTCTCGATCGAAATTAAATATTATGATGGTACTTTGAATATTCTTTGTTTATTTTTGTAAGAATTTTAAAAACAAATTAATTTACCTCATTTCCTGATCAAAAGTGACTAACATGTAATTTCTCACTATTGACGTAATCATCCCGTATGTAACATTGTACTACGTTCAATTGCGCATTTTAACTTCGGACTTTCTGATGATGTTGGCAAACGAAACTTTTATTGGAAACTGATCATTTATTGGTAAGGAAATCTATAGAGATCAAGAGAATACACGAGAATATAGCCAACTGACCTGCTGCTGGTTCCGGAAGAATAGTACTCTAAATCATATTATTCCGTAGCGATGTTATTTGTCCAATTCTATTGCGTAGATTAGGTCAATTTAATTTATTATTTAACATGGATTAATCAATTAATGACAGACATAAAATCAAAGATTAGTATTTAAGCTGTTAATGTATTCGATGTTATGAATAAAAGCTAAATAAAAAGATGCAATTATGTGAAGCATTCTGCTGCAAACGGTAACTCTGAATTTAGGCAGTTTTTCTGGTTTTACTGATATTCTTCACTCTTAAATCGACGCAAACAAAAACGTAGTTTTACAAAAAATGAATAAAATAAGCAAGCTATTTTGCAGTGCTAAGTTCCGAAATTGGAAAAGAAATTTTTAAATAGAGAGATAAGCGCTGCAGACTGAATTAACTCGTTGCGTATCTTCGTAAAAACAAATCTATTCAGCTATATCAATCAGCAGATTATGTACGTTTTGCCTAAAATTTCTAAAGAGAAAAGTTTGGAGAAGACATACTTAGAATCTTAGGGAGGGGGGGAGAGAAAAGTGCATTAAAAGGATTCTGTCTTTGCTTTTCTTGAACCTGAAATCTAATTCCTCATCGACGGTGGTGTTATCCGAGATGCAGAAGTAAAAGTGTTATTAGATGAGTAAGAAACTCAGTAACCTTTCTGTAGTGGAGGATTATTTTCTTGACTATTATCGTGAATGACTAATTGCAAGATTCAGAACATAACAAAATATTTTCCTGTTTTACTCACGAAAGTATTGAGAGACCACTCATTATGATAATGTTAGAAAATTTGTATTTAGTTTAGTTTGTTTAATATACTTAGTTTGGATCTTCTAAATGCATAACGAAGCTAAAAATTTATAATTTGTAAGATGACAAAATATTTTAGAAACGTTTTAGCAGGATTTTTTTTCACGCCTGTGATAGCATATTTTACACATTGAAATAAAAAATACGCCTCTAAAATTTAGCACTATAGTAAATGGGGGGGAGATAAATTTAAATTAAAAATGTAGCTTTTGATTTTTATTTTTTTTTTTTAATTCCTTCCTATTTTTTAATTGGAAAGTTTTTTTAATGAAATCGATCACTATTTTGAGCTATACCGTTTTTGTATATTTCATTCTTTCAAACTGAATTTCCTGATAGTGAACAATATATTATACATAATCAGTCCGCATTATACACGCGGATCTCAACGTTCGTACCCAATTTGATCTCGGAATGTGCATAACAGTGGAAACGGGCCTAAAAGATACTCTTAAAACAAAGATTCGTTTGTCCGTAAGAAGTACCATTCCTCTTCAAAGAAATAGTACACTCATTATTTTATTCTTATCAAGTATTCTTTCCTCCGTGAGATAAGCGCATATCTCATGTATTGCATTATCACTCGGAATAAACTAAATGAGCTTGATCCATGTCGGTCAGATATTTACCAAGTGAACTTTGGTTACTTCTATAACTGTCAGAATTTCAAAAGTAGAACCAGTATCAAATACTTCTGTATACTGTTAAAAAAAAAAAAAAATCGGGAACGCGTTCTTAAACGAGCTAATGTGTGCATCACATGACTTCCTTTTACTCAAACTTTAATGTCATTTTCCCACTATTGGCAATTTTAATGTGATTCAATAGTTTACTCTCTAAATATCACCACCAGTAGCCAAATTAAAATCAGATTAAAAAAAAAAAAAATCTCGCCAAAGTTGTCACCAACTTGGCGACAAAACTTGGCGACCAAAAGACTGGCGATATATTGCCAAGTGTCCGCCAAATTATAACACCACTTGAGTATACATCGAAATTAACAATGATTTCTCCCTAAAAGGGGCAAAGACCCCTTTAGAAACATCGGAATGCAACCAAAAGAAAAGGTGCACAACTAGACTCCACTAGGAGTCTACGTACCAAATTTCAACTTTCTAGACATACCGTTCTTGAGTTATGCAACATACACACGCACATACGCATATCCGCACATACATACATACGTACATACGGACGTCACGAGAAAAGTCGTTGTAATTAACTCGGGGAATGTCAAAATGGATACTTCGGTTTTTATACGTTCTTAGGCACTTATCCGTGTGTGGTCGGGTTGAAAAAAAAACTCAACATTAATTCGGGGGTGAGCAAAATGGAAATTAAGGTAAATTTTGAGTGAAATTATTTTCGCGAATACAATACTTCCTTTTTTTGTAAAAAGAAGTAAAAATGATGGACAAGTAGTGTGCCTAATTTTAGCCAACAAATACTGCCTACAATGGAAAAGTTTTCTGCTAAAAGAGTGTAACCTTCCTGAAGAGAACCACGAATCTCAGCGAAGAACTAGGAAGATCTTCCCCAAAAACACCAATCGTTTTCGTCGAATAAATCTAGAATATCCTAAGACACCATAGATATAATACTAGCTTGACACATTTCTGATTTACTACCATGAAAGTTCTTAAGATAAATATGACACTAGTTATGGCAGCATTGCTCACAAGTACCGAATAACTTATTTTCCCAGTGACGTTCCACAACTTAAAGCCAGTTGTTCCCCGACGATTAAGTCGCAATCAATCTCAAAGGACCAAGCAGAGTTGAAGGCGAAACAAGTCATAAAGCAGCTAAATATATTTTCACGATGGTGGTTAGAAATGTTTTTTACAACAATGAGAAGACTACAACGATAAAACGCATAGCTAAGGCTCCTATATAAGGGGAGCTGACTTATCCGACATTTTGATTCCAAAACTGTCGGGCGAAAAAAATAATATTTGTACAAAAGCCTCATTGCAGAAAACGGATGTCCAAACTTTAGATGTGTTGCCTGATTGATGTTTGATTATTTTATTCTGTAGATTAAGACGATTTAACTAATACAAATTGAAAACAAATAAGGTGTGAAAATGAGGTCCATTACAGTAAACATTCCTCGATACGTTTTTGTTGAATTTGTGAACTAAGTTATCTTACATGATTCACATTACGTGACATTTTACTCTATTTATCATCAATTGTTTTACGACATAGCAACCAACGAATATTATAACGTATTTATAAATACTAGAAACATATACATGCAGTTTGATAGGTTGACAGCATCTGTCTATTTACTATTTGGAAAGATGTTGGTCCGCACAATTCTTCCAAGAGAATTCTTAAATGAAATAACAGTGAAATGAATTTTGAATATAAGAATAGAAACACGGAAAGTTTTGCCTGGCATATTACTTGAATTCAAAACCTAATTTACCCGAAGCGAATCTCAGTTATAATTCGTTTAAAAAAATGTTTGAGCTTAAACATTCCATGACTCTTACGGGTTTGTAACGCCAAAGCTAATAGAACGCTATGTACCTTATCCTTTGCAGCCTCAAATATACGTAAAGCTTTCAGCGGCCCTTATGCTGACATAGTAAATTTTTTTCTTTAACTAGTGTCCAGCCCTCAGCTTTCAGTTCGAAGATAACCTTCAACGACTCTTTCGTTACACCTACGGGACAACTCCATGTTTTTTTTTTACGTATTCAAAAACAAAACAGCACGAAACATAAACTAGTAGCGAAGGCAAACTATTAGTTAAAATAATTAGTATAAATACATATATGCATAGTTCATAGCCTATGTCACTCAGTAAGAATGCACCTTTCATATTGTGAAAATGTTTTAGAAATAGTTGCAATGGTTCTGGAGATTAACCGGAACAAATAAACACACGAAATTTGCTTCATTTTATAATATTAGCATAGATGAAAAATTCAATAGCGGAATCAACCACACAGAAAATTTAGAATCAAGTTTTTTTATTCCACACATTTTAGTTATTATAAACCAATACTTTCTCTTTTTAAGAAGGAAGAAGATGATTTATATTCTACCTCGGACGTAATACATAATTTTATATATTTTAATGATTGATAAACACAATATATATATATGATATTCAAAAGGGACTGATGCATATATAATTGAAATTTCGCACATTAATGCAAAAGTTTCACTTCTACACTTCTGTCGTGTTTCTTTACGACAAACAAATATTTTTTTCTGAAAGAGTTGCACACTTTAAAGAGCACAGAGTAACTTTGCTGCAATTCTTGGCTGTGAAAACTTGAATTTGTTAGTCATAATTAAAATTTTCTTTTATATGTATTTGCTTTAACCTTTTCCTTCACCATACATTATTTCATTTATTCGTGATTAGCACTCTGATAAAGGAATGTGAAAAAAGCAGTACAATTTGTGCGGTACTCTGTCACGGCAGTAGCCTCTACTATAACTCCATCGCTAAGCTGAAGATGCCTACATTAATGATTGAGCTCCACCACACACTCCATTCAATCACAGAGCGTGCGTACGCGATTAAAACTTCACCATCACCTCCGAATGCCTCCAATTAAACGGTTTTAGTTATTTCTTTAACCACAGTTACAAATCATACTGGTGGTTTTTAATTATTTACTTACCAGCGCCCCGACCTTGTTCGGGTTGAAAAATTGTCGATGTACTGTCCGACCATCACAAGAAAAGCCACCGCCGAAATGTCTGCGCCTGTCTACTGCTATAGCAACGAGGGGCGACTCATTTTTCCAAGGGAAGCTTCATGTTGGAAAAACCCGTAAGAATGCACAAAGGCGGGCAGACGAGTGGCGAAATGGTGCCAAAAAGCCTTCCTGCTAACCCTTGCAGTAAATGAACGAAGTCCGTTTCTATGGCAGTAGGCGGGCTCAGACTTGACGGAAAGTGACTTTCTCGTGAAAGACAGGCAGTAACTATTGTGATGGTACTTTGAATTTGTAAACTTCATGGCATACAACCTTTTTTGTTCCTTTTTTATAAGAATTTTAAAGCAAATTAATTTCCCTCATTTCCTGATCATGAGAGATTAACATATAATTTCTCATGAGTGAAGTAATATTCCCGTAGGTAACGTTGTACTACGTTCAGTTGCCCATTTAACCTTCGAACTTTCTGATGGTGTCGACAATAAAAATTTTCATTGGAAACTAATCATTTACTGGGAAGGAAATCTATAGAGATTATGAAAATAATAAAATATGACCGTATTTAGTTTTAAAAGCATGTGGGGGAGTTATTAAAGGAAATGATGTGGGTGGTGCTGAGGTTCTTTGTATCAGTTACGGTACCAATGGATTTATATACAGGATTTGCATAAAATAATATCCCGGTTTTAAAAATTTGAATTTCATTAACTCTTACATTTAACACTTTAAACAATACATGAAATAAAGATAACTGTCCAAGTTCCATTTCACTTACAAATGTTCTATGTGTGCTCCTTTCGTAACGCGACACACTTTTAACATACATTTTGGAGTGCTTTCAATTTTTTGTAACGCTACACATATGCCATCTTTCAGTTCTTGCAATGTTTGTAGGCAATTTTATTGACTCATCAATTTTCTAACTCATCAATTCTAATAAAGCACGTGCCACCTTGTCGGCTAGTTTTTTTTAACCGTCTGGGTAAAAAACAAATATATGTAGGGTGCTCGTTACTGTTGTATCCATACCGCTTGTATAGTTTTTTATTAAAAAAAAACAGAAGCAGCTGCCCTAAGTTTATCCCAATAAGAAATTGCTAGGAGTTTATATTTGCCTCTTTTACAGGGTGACTAGAAATAACTTGAACGTATATGCTACATCATAACTTTAATGCTAATAAAAAAAATACGAAAGAACTTCAAAATAAATATGAATGCATTATTTCGTCTAATATATTTACAAATACCAACACACTTTTATATATTACTAGGAGCCCGTTCCGAACTTATTCGGGTTTAAAAAATTATCTGTCTTATTTAATTATTCTGCATATTTTTTTGTTTTAAAATATGGTGTACATGTTATTATGGTAAACTCGTACATACGCTTTTCGTTTCGTTTTCATAAGGTTTCGAAAGAAATTGATTCTCTTCATTTCCTAATCAAGAGAGATCAACCTTTACTTCCCTGTGAACAATATAATCTTCTCATATATAACACTGTACGTATGACCATCAGTTTTGATGATAGTAATGGCATAAGAAATTTTCACTGGAAATTGCGATTACTTATATCAGAATTGGAAATGCGCAAGGACCATGGGATTTCAAGAAATATTCCTGACTAATCTGCTGCTGATCCAGTAAAAATAATACGGTAAATCAGTCCATTAATACGGGTCCAGTTCTATTGCATACATAAGACAAATTAAAGAGTCGCAACGAAGTTATTGGAATACTGTCTTTAATTTTAATAGAATGAATACGAGCTCTTAAAAGTGTTCTTGAGATGCAGAGATCGAGCTGAGTCCCTTAAAGGAGACGCAACCACAGGAATAGTTTTGCAAGAGTCACCGGTAACTGCTCAGATGACCTTTCACTCAATGTTGTCTTAATCTTTTAGTTCGTTTTGAATCCACGACTTCTATATATAAACAGTGGCTCATCGAACATCCGTAATACACTATGCGGCAGACCTTTTGAAGACGCTATCCAAATGGCCCATTTTTTTTTCTTATGAAACATACGGAGTCTTTCTAAAGGGAACCATTCAAAGTATTAAACCTGGAGTGGTCAGTTTTTCGACCACTAAGAAAAAAAGTGCAAACACATCTTCAGTCTGCCTGTTGATTTTGGTTAAATTTATTAAACTTTTTTCTGTTCCACCGGGTTTGCCGATAAAAATTAATTTGCGTTCTGCTATCATAGGCTCTGAGGTCTCTGATCGGTTACTAATTTAAGTACTCGATTGGAAACTTACTCATTCAGTAAGTTGCAATCATGTAGTTATCTTGTCCGGAACATATAAACATACAAAATAAACCCTCTCTCTTTATAATATTAAGATAGATAAAAAACCTCAAAGGGAAGCCCGAAATGCATGCAAGATTTATGCTTTTACAAAAACAAGGATTATTATTATCTATCTACACTACTTGAATTGACTAATTTCCTCAAAGCGAATCCCAGTTATAATCCGTTTGAATAAATTTTGATGCATTAACATTCTGCGAATCTAGATGTTTCGCGATGTCCATGGCTAATAGAATGCTATATATCTTAACCGCTGCAGCTTCAAATGCATGATTCGGTTATGGCGGATCTTATGCTATCATCATTATTATTTTCACTTGTATCTACTCCTTCGCATTTAGTTCAAATGGAACCTTCAACTATTCTATCAGTGCAAGTGCGAGACATTCAGCCCTTTTGTTTACGGATATAACAACAGATCAGTGCGAAACATAAACTGGTAGCGAAGACAAACTATTGGTTTAAAAATTAGTATAAATACAATTATGATTAATTTATAGTCTAATGACACTCAGTAAGAATACCCCTTTCATATAGTGGAATAATTTTTCAAATAGCTGCAATGGTTCTAGATACTATTACCTCGAACATATAGACGTACAAAAATCCGCCCTCTCTCTTTATAATATTAGTATAGATAAGTTTGTTGCGTTGCTGGTCCTTTGAATTGCATACATCTCATTTTCTCCCTAACCAGGAACAGCGAATAGGGTACAGCGTTTTATTGTAAAAAAATTCCGAAACGTCCCAGATTATTTCCGGGTAGCGTTCTGGGATTTCACGTGTTTCCACTAGTTCCCAGTGAAAAACGATAATATTTGCGACAAAGTTTACTGAATTACTACATATTGTTTGAAAGCAGACTTCCCACTAATGAGGAAATGTACTTTGCGTTTTATTATGTTGTTAGCCTGTAGCTCAATTGCGGCCCGCCCATTCCCACTGATCCCCCCAGATAATGTTGCATTATCGTCTCTCGCCTATAGCTTCGTAAGAATTTCAGTCAATTGAATTCTAATGCATTCTGTTGCAGTTCTGCTTTGGCCTTGCTTGGTAAAATGCTCTCGGAAACTTTATGGTAAATTAGAAAGGTGCCCGTTAATTGCTATAAACATCGTTAAATTTTCCTGGAATGTTTCTAATTTATTTCAAAAACGTGACTGGATTTTACTGGGAAGGATTCAGAATGTTTCAGTTTCGAAAGGTTTATGACTTTTAGCGGGAAGCTTTCTTCTTTTCTGCCAGACATATTCCTGGCAAACATTGGGCATATTAGACGCTCTTTACTTTTCCAAAACGTTCCTGATTTATATTTATTTACAGTGCTTATAGACTGTTTTCCAACCTATAAACTACGGTAAACGCTGGCTACTTTGACCCTTGGGTACTTCTTTGGTCCAAATGGAAAGAAAGATATAAAGTCATCTGTCAACCTTCAGGACGCAATTTTTTTAAACATGTTTTGACAGATTCCACTAGAGACAATCCCCAAGCACTAAGTCATGTATACCAAGCAATTCTATAGCTATGCTCAAGCTGCAACATTAGTGGTTCGGCGTTCCTCATGCCAACCTTTGCCTTTATAACCTTAAAAATTTCTCCATGTAGAAGCAGTTCTACTTCAGCTAAGAGTTTTTTAAATACTTATTTATGAGCACTCTTTAATACTCTATGCCGCACTGTCAAAAAATTCAGAAACGTTACTGGGTATTTCCGTGTAGCGTTTCAGGATTTCAATGGTTTTTATCCACTTCCTGGAAATATGAAGTATCATTGTCACAAAGTTTCCTAAATTGCTACAAGTGGGCACGAATGCAGACTTCTCTCGTTTATAAAAGAAAATTTAGCTCCCAGTCTAAAGAATAACCGAGAGTATTTATAAGATATATCGACTTCAGTTAGAGTACGGCTCTTCCAGATTTCCAGATTGATTAAGCTCCCAAAGGGGGCGAATAAATCTTTGGGCTACACGTAGCTTTGCACAAATTGCAAGCATGTGAAGCACTCGTACTCATGGCTTTGGCAGTGGTTGGAATATTTCTTTTGGAACTGTCGTTTTGATAAATCCGGAAGTTGCCAAGCTGTTCTATTATCCCAACTAAGATTATTTTGAAAATACCAGAGACACGACTGGCTTTAAACCGGAAGATTTCTAAACTTTTCGGGAGAATTTCAGGAAGGTTACCGAATTTTAGAGGAAAAGTTTTATGGTTTTTGCGAGATATGTTACTGGCAGAAATTGGGCACATCAGCTGCCTATTATCTTCCAGGAACGTTTCGGAATCGTTTTTACAGTATATTTGAACTTCTCATTTTAGTTTAGGTTTAAAAAAATGACAATGACGGCATATCTCTTAACCTAAAACTTACGACCTACTTTAGCCTAGCATAAAAACTTGAAAAATCCGCCAGAAAGATTTGTAAAGGTAAAGAATAGTTACACTGTAAAAACAATTCAGAAATGCTCCTGGAAAAGAATGCGCAGCTGATGTGCCCAATTGTTGCCAGTAACATGTCTTGCAAAAGCCAGGAACTTTTTTCCGCTAAAATTCAGTAACCTTCCTGAAGTTATCCTGGAAGGATCCTGAAAAAATCAGAAATCTTCCTTGAAAAGCCGGTTGCGTCTCCGGAAAATTAGAGTAAACATAAGAATGAATCATATATAACAGACTGGCATCTTCCTAATTGTTCAAGGAAGTTCCAAAAGCAGAATTGCAGTAGAACCTCGATTATCCGAAGTAATTGGGACCGAACCTACTTCAGATAATCGAAAACTTCGGATAATCGAGAATTCATCTATAATCATCTAGTTTAATATGTAGAGTCGTCGTTCAACTGTTATGGCTATTTTTACTGTTAAAGAAATTAAAATTATAAATGAAAATTAATTTATTTCTGGAACAAAATTTACAATGGTTTAAATGGAAGTTTCATCTGGTGCAATTTCGCCGTCTTTTGCCGTGCAGCTCTATCCCGAAGTTTTCTTAAAATCATGAGTTCAGAGGAATCACACTGTTCCTGTTGTTCCAACCAAGCAAGACCTTTTGCAAAACTCTTAAATGCATCATTGTTACTTATCTTATTTGTTCCAGAATCATTCTCATCTTCATCATCATCATCTTCTTTTGGAGAATTCCGGACTTCTGCTATTAAGTCCTCATCATTGAGCAACTGGAAGCCTGCATCTTCCATGTCACAATTCAACCAATCTGTAATTTCTCTATCACCACAATTTTCAAAGCCTTTCATTGTGCTGAAAACGCTTGAAAACTCAGTAACAATATCTTTCGCAATGTCAGTAGCATTTTCACCTGTGCCACTTGAAAAATTCGGCAAAAGTTTTCTCCAACTTCGTCTTAGTGTCGATTGCGGCAAAGATTCCCACGCGTCACTGATATATAAATGCAGTCTTTGATGTTGATAGTTTTCCAAAACTCAACTATTGAAACTGCACCAGATTCAGAATCTCCTTCAAAAAGTAATTTTCTGATAAACTGCTTTCGGTAACGTCGTTTTAAAGATTCTAAGACTCCCTGATCCATAGGCTGCAGCAGAGATGTTGTATTGGGGGGCAAAAATAAACACCGGATGTTAAAAGATTTTAAAGAGTTATGTTCCGGATGAGCTGGACAGTTGTCGAATAACAGAAGCGCTCCATTCAAATGTTTTTTTTCTTGCCAAGATTTCACTGCAGGCACGAAAATATCAAAAAACCACTTGGAAAACAAATTGGAATCCATCCAAGCATTTTTTTGATTTAAATAGTGTACAGGAAGAGCAGATCTGTTTACATTCTTAAAACATCTCGGATTCTTACTTTTCCCAACAACAGCTAGTTCAAGCTTGTGGGAACCCGATGCGTTGGAGCAGGCTAAAACAGTGACCCTATCTTTCATTCGTTTCCTTCCGGGAGCAGAAGTTTCATTTACCGCAGCTAAAGTTTTTTCAGGAAGGGCCTTCCAATACAGTCCGGTTTCATCGCAGTTGTAAATTTGATCTGGGGATAAATTCTCATCTCTTATCAAATCTTCAATCTTTGCAACAAATGAATCAACTGCTGCGACATTTCCAGACAATTTTTCCCCCTCGATATTGAGTTGCCTTATACCATGGCGAATTTTGAATTTCTCTAACCAGCCACTACTGGTTTTGAAGTCATCAGAACCACCAAGCTTCGAGTTGAGAATCAAAGCTTTTTCTTGAATCATTGGTCCAGATAGGGGTATTCCTTCACATCTTTTCTGCACAAACCATTTGTACAAAGTCGCATCTAAATCTGTATGATCGGCTAATTTCATTGTTTTTCGGAATTTGGCACCTTTCGTGATATCAAACTCAGCAAAACACTTTTTAATTTTTTCCGAGTTTCTTTTCATTTCGCTCACGGTTGACACACCAACGTGAAACTCTTTCGCAAGTTTTGTAACAGCTTCACCAGATTCTAGTCTCGTTACAATATCATATTTTTCCTGTATGGTTAATACGATTCTTTTTCTCTTAATGGAAGCCATCATAAAGAAGAAAACATGAGTTTCGAAAATAAGAAAAACAATGCGTTAGTTCTATCAGATCCCCCGGCAGGTCAAAACTACCAACTTCACTGATAGCACTCAAGAAAATTCTGATCGAAAATGTAGGAGCAGAAAAAGAGAACCCACAGATTAGCACGAAATTTCCGGGAAATTTCGAATTCTGGCCAGCTGCCCAGCCCAACGCGACAGAGAACAGCAAACGGGTTTTCCTTCTTTTCCCTTTTCCTGGAATAGGTTCACAAAGGATAAGTGACACAGAGTGACCTCCCCCTTTTCAAATTCTGCTGCGAAGAAAACTTCTCTGCTCTTGAGATTACAAAAGAGGTGATTCTTTGCACTTGCTTACAATCAGACGGTGCAATAACATTTGATTGTTCTGGGCCTCGGCAGTATGACCTTCCAAATTCCGAAATGACATGTGTTTTTGTTTAGAACAGGAACGCTTGAAAGTAGGGGAGAGTATACTCATACCAAGAATAGGGAAGTATTCGATTTTCTAATTTTATTTTTGTATGATAGAGTAATATACATGAACATCATCTGCGAAAAAATTTTTACGATACGACTAATACTTTTTTTTAAATAATTTTTTAAAGTTCACGCGCGAGCGTCGTCATTTGCTTGTAAGTCCTTTGACTGACGTCACTGCCGCGCTGCGAGGCGGCGTTGTTGGCTAGGGCAAAGAAGTGCTTGGCGATCTTTGGGGGAAGGCGCGGGAAAACAAGAGCCTTCTAACAGCAGCGCGCATAAAAGGCTAGTGAAAATCCTTTGCTGTCTGTAGGGTTTATGCATTCTGCGATTGTTTTTAATTTGATTTTCTTTGTCATGGATAGTAGAATCAATTACAAGTATTGCTTCGTTCCTGGATGCGTATCTACATCTAAAAAAACTCCTCACAAGCGATTTGTTATTGTTCCGTCCCAGCAGGATCTTCGAAAGAAGTGTTTTCAAGTGTGTTTATTAATTAAAATTTGAAAATGAAAATTTGCACTGCATTTTAATTAAAAACTATGTCAAGTGAGAAATACAGTTTGAAATATATGTTCACAACTGTTCATAAATAAATGTTTAATAAGCATATGAGATATTTTTAAAAAATTGCAAGTAAACAAAGGAATTTAAACCCTGCACAATAAACTTAAATAGAAAGTAATAGATGCATTACTATTACCATTTTAATAACAATGCAAAAACTATTAATACTTTCTTTTTAACATTCAAACTATCTTCAAATTTTAACTATTACAAATTGATAATTTAAAAATACATTTTCAGTTTATCACCAGAAACGTTTCTATATATACAAGACCTTTCTCACATGCAAAAAGGTACTTATTTTATGAAATGAACACCATTTTCAAATTTATTATTTTTATCAAAAGAGCAAAAAAATATATTTTTCCTTTTTTTGCTAAGTTGCACAAAAACTCAAGGATAATTAACATGTATTAATGGATTTAAAACAATTTTCCACAAAAAAAAAAGCAGATCAACTTTTATTGCCAACAAAGCGAAAAATTTTCATGCAAAAACTGCTCTAAAACTTAGAACTGGAATCACTTGCAGTAGGGTTGTTACAAAATGCGCGCCTCATTAAAAGCCGCCAAGTAAGAACTGGAATAGCGCTCTTACATTGTAATTTATATATTCAGATAAAAAAACCATCGACACATAAATGGAAATGATCAATCTTGATAAGGGAAACTAATGCGAATAATATGAACTGCAAACATAGACGGATATGTACGTACAATTTTAAAGAATAACAATGGTGAAACTTTGTTGTTTCACTCCCCGTACTTCTAGGACATTAAATCCCTCGTCCTTTCGAAAAAAGTCAAGCACCATGAATGACTTTACTTGAGGAAGGTTATTGGATTGACCTTTCGTGAATCCTAGCTCCATGGTGGAAAAATGCTGGTTAAAGTCTTTAAAAAGGCTGAAAAAGACAGTGCTATTCACCTCTTGGTAGGCGCAACACGGCATGGAAATGGAGCTCTAATCGGAACAGGGAAATGACGTCAGCTGCTGACGTTTTAGGCCACACCTCTTTTTTGCGCATCGCTCTTTAAAAAATTCATAAAAAATCAATCGTTTGTTTTAAAAATCCGGTCCTGGTGAATTTTTGTGTTTTGTAAGCCTGTCAACATTGTGCAATAGTTAAAATTGGAATATTTGATAGGTTGATACTTCCCTATTGAGCTAGTGAGAAGGAATTCCAAACTATTTATCTGCACTCGTAGTTTGGAAAAAACGGCTGACATGCAAAAGAAATGTGGGGAGAAAAAATTTAAAAATGGATGTTCGTTTAGAGAAAATTTTAGATAATATTAGGAAAAAAAAAAGAGAATTGAAACCGACT
Source organism: Uloborus diversus (assembly GCF_026930045.1). Lineage (NCBI taxonomy): Eukaryota > Metazoa > Arthropoda > Arachnida > Araneae > Uloboridae > Uloborus > Uloborus diversus. Next base: position 77,615,071 of record NC_072740.1, read on the forward strand.
TCGGTTAACGGAGAGTTTCGGTTAATAGAGGTTCGGATAAGAGAGGTTCTACTGTAATTACATAAATTTTACTCGCCTGTAATTCTTGCAAAGCTGCGCAGTCCATGGACTTATTCGCGCCATATGGGAGCTTAATTAGTCAGGACGGGCCGCAACCGAGCTAAAGCCAAAACACTTTATAAATACGCTCAGTTAATCTTTAAACTGGAAGCTAAAAATATTTTTTAAAATAGTGCAAAATTCTGCATTCGTGCAACTTGTAGCAGTTCAGGAAACTTTTTGACAATGGTACTGGATTTTTCCAGGAAGTGGATAAATACCATTGAAATCCCGAAACGTAACACGAAAATACTCAGGGACGTTTCAGATTTTTTTTTACAGTGTAAAATTAAGACTCTAAACAGGAAAAGAACAAGGAAAAACCTGGAGTTTTCGGCAAGGGATAAAGAGAGAGATTGCAGATTCAATTCATCAGGGCTCAGTTATATGACTTTCATTATGGAAGATGAAGATAATAGGAATTAAAAGTTGCAGGAGGTTTAGAAAAAGGTTTACCAAGTTGCATCCATCTCTTACAAATATTGTTACATTTGTTGGAAAGTTTACGGAATTTTATTTTTATAGAATTAAATGAGCTCCTCGGTTTTCCAAAGATAGCTGTTCATGCGAGAGAAGAAGGAACGAATATTGAGAGCATGGTAAAATTATTCAACCTCCAAAACTGATGAGAAAAATGACTGTTTTCCGTCGGTAATTTCTGAGACAATAACTAGGTATGCATACGCGTTCAAGAAAAAAAAAAAGAAACATTAAAAGAATTATGTGTGACTCAAACTTCTTATAAATTGTATTTTTCTTTCAAATAAATATTTTTTCTTATGAACACACGTCTTTCTTTAGCTTTAGTTAGTTCTACAATAATTTTAAATAAGTAAAACCACTTTGGGCCACTTTGTAAACCAAACGTAAGGGTAACATTGGCCCAAATAAAAAACAATAATAAAGGGTACAAATAGTTGGAAACAAACTGATCACTAACCAAAAATTAAATTAAGAGATTTCTAGATGTGTAAAACAAGTTTCCACAGCTTGGAAATATGAATATTAACAAAATTATTGAGAAAAGAATGAGAAAAGTTCCAAAATCAGGGCCGAAGTAGCCCGCGTTTGTGGTATTTAGATGTATTTTTATTTTTTGTAACATCGGTTATTTTTTGCAACATATAATCAATAAGTATTTATGCATTAGAGACTAAGTAAGAAGCAAGTAACACAGTAATAGAAGCAAGCTACATTATTAAAAGTCGGATAACCAAAGAAAAGTGGAAAAAACTTTTATTGTTTCTTTTAATGTTCACAGACTATTTTCGAAAATAGTAAATTTGTAGCTGTACTCAGACTATCTGCAAAGTATAGAAAACCATGCGTCGGTAAAATAAATTATTTTTCTCCTGATTATTTTACAAGGATTAATCAGTTAATGACAGACATCAAATCAAAGATTGGAATTTAAGCTGTTAGTGCATTCGATGTTATAAATAAAAGCTCAATAAAAATATGCAATTAAATGAAGCATTCCGCTGCGAACACTACCTCAGAAACTAAGCAGTTTTTATGGTTTTACTGCTGTTTTTTGCTTTTTACTCTACGTAAACAAAAATATAGTTTAAAAAATCAAATAAATAAACAAAGTCTTTTGCGGTTTCAAGTTTCAAAGTTGGAAAAGAAGTTTTTCAAAGGAGATAAGCGCTGTAGACGAAATTCCCTCTTTGTTTTTCTTCGTGAAAACAAATCTATTCAGCTATATCAATCAGCAGACTATGTATCAGTGTTGGGCATTAATCAATTATTTTTTCAATTGCCTTGTTAATTGATTAAAAATGTAATTGCAATTAAATTAATTGTAATTAAATTAATTGCAATTAAATCAATTGCAATTAAACTATTAATTGTACTTTGCAATTGATTTAATTAGATTAATGTACGTTAATAGCTTTTCACAATTAAAATTATTGCAATTAATTTTTTAATTGTTTTATGAAACAATTAAAACTAACAATTAACTTAATGTATCAATAGGTACAGCGCAGCGTACAGATGATTTGAAAGTATTATTCGAATTCGTATTTTCGTTCAGTGTTGATTGCTCGCTCGCCGCGTAAACTATTCTCGTCTTGGCAAGTTTTTTCCACACGTAAATGCTTGTGTTTTAATTAAGTGTTTTAAAATTGGGCAAATCATTGTTTTATAGTTTAACCTGTAACAGGGGCAATCAGAAAAATGGACGTAACAGGGGACGTAAGATCTCAGAGACCGCTCTGTTTATTTTTTTTTTTAAATCGTGTAATTATAAATTTCTGTAATTTCCCTCAGATGTTCTTTGGTGGACTTTTACTAGTGCGGAAAACTTTCTTTTAATTTTTAATTGAAATATACCTTTTTTGAGGATATTTTGCTGGAGCCATAAGATTTTTTGAGAAAAGTCATATGCTGCAGTAAATAATTTGCTGCTCGTGAGAAAGTTACTGTTACACGAAATATACCGCCAGTTCAGTCACTTCCAGCCGAGGACTGCAGTTTCGTGCTTATTAGCACGCATCAGCCTTGCATAGAAAAATGACTGAGCTGGAGATGGAAAACGTCTTAAGGAAGCCAAGAGTGCCAAACAAACTGGTAGCTGATATAGAATTAGCGCAGACCAGACGAGTGGCCGAAGCAATGGTTCGGTTCAACTCGAGTATTTCATATATTTCTGCCTTAGTCCTGGCTATTGGGCGGTAATTTACAGAAAATTACTGATATTTTATTGATATTTTATTTGTTGCTAACATGTGTATTTAAATAGTTAGATAGTAATATGGTACCCGTTTAGCGTCCACGTCCCAGGTAGACCTGTAGTCTGTAGAATATATTGTACAAAACCAGTAATTTTTTTATAAGTTAGTTTTAATTAAAATTCCACAGAACAATCGACAATTGTTAATTGTAGTAAACTACAATTAACAATTAATTAATTGTTAATTGTGGTAAACTACAACTAACAATTAATTAATTGTTAACTGTAGTAAACTACAACTAACAATTAATTAATTGTTAACTGTGGTAAACTACAACTAACAATTAGTTAATTGTTAACTGTAGTAAACTACAATTAACAATTAAATAATTGTTAATTGTAATTTTCCACAATTACAATTGATCAATTGTTAGTTGTTGTGGTTACGTTTACCAATTAATCAATTGTTAATCTTTAATTGTCAATGCAATTAAAATTTGTCCAACTCTGGTTTAGATCAAAGATGAATAATCAGTGACACTGAATGGTTTGCAATGTTCAATGCTACTTTAGCGGTACATACCTTATACTCTGCAGTCTAACACATGTTTAGCGGTTCGTGCCCTGATATTTCCATGCCACAGCGCTCTGGTAGACAGAGAGCCTTCAACAATTTTGGCATATCCAATGCATGGTGTTCTCTTTTATTTATTTATTTATTTATTTTTTTTTACGTTTATAAGAACAAATTAGTACGAAACATAAACTGGTAGAGAAGACAAGCTATTAGTTTTAAAGAATAGTATAACTACATACATATTTAATTTATAGCCTTTGTCTCTCAGTAAGAATGTAGCTTTCATGTGGTGAAATAACTTTTTAAATATAGTTGCAGTGTTTCCGGAGATTACTAGGAACATGTAGGTATACAAAAATTCGCTCTTTCACTTTATAATATTGGTATAGATTTCCTCGTGCGTAGATGACAAGGATTAAATGCCGGTTAAAAAAGCGATATAATATTTTAACACTGATACAACCTCAACAAACCGTGTTACTAAACTGTTAATGAGCATACTAACGTTACAGTTGTACCGCACACTCTAACCACTCTAGAGCGTGCGTATTTAAGTACCCCTTTCAAGTCGTCATGTACATTGGATCTAATGGTTTCAGTTATTTCTTCAACTCAAGTTACAAATTATACTGGTGGTTTTTATTTATTTGTTTACTTAGCAATCCGCCTCGACCTTGTTCGGTATTAAAAAATTCTCTATCTAAATTGAATATTATGATGGTACTTTTTACTTTAAAACATCATGGCACACAAAATTATTTCTTTGATTTCATGAGGTTTTGAAACAAATTGATTTTCCCCATTTCCTGATCAAGAGCTTGTCAACAAAGCAGTATTCCCGTATGTAACACTAGTCGACTCGTGCGGAACTCCGCACTGTGCTTTGAATAGTTTCATCAGGCATTTCGCTCTTAAAAAATTTCAAAGAAAGAACATTATGAAGAAGAACCGAAAAAGTTAACGGAAAAAAAGTAAGCGCACAAGAGAAGGCATGTAAATTAAAGACATTAGTAACAAAATCTCGTTAAATACAATATTGTGATAATTTGATCATCGCTCAACTTTTGGTTGTACGTATTTTCAATGCAAACATAAATATCATTAAAAGTGTGGCTGAAAGACTCGTGAAAAAGCAGTAATTGTGAATGAGAAAAAAGAGGTTTTTGGCAAATACAGTCCTGCCCATGTGAGCATCTGACGGGAAAAAAGAGACATTAAAGAGATATTTATTTTCACGGATTCGAACTGGCGTCATTCTAATTAACAGCACGACACTCCAACAAACCTAGCAATTGCGCCTTCCTTTTCGAATGCTATTCACTGAATGAATGTTTAGTAAAAAACAGCAAAAAAGCTTTTTGCCGAAAAAAATAATAATAAGATCATGCGTCTATGTTTTGTCATTAGCCAGGATGATTTAAAATTTTTCGTAAAACATGGAATTTAATTAAACAATGAGGAAGATCTAACGTAGCGATTAAAATAAACATTCTAGAGAAGCAATAAATTAGATTGAAAATAAGAGTTTTTATTTTTGACTATTGAACTATTTCCCATAGCAGACTGCTTTAACCGTTACGGCTTAAAACCCCGCACATGTTTCTCTTTTAATCGAACACTTAAAATTCAAAACCAAAACCAGATTAACTGAGTCTGTTTTTTAAGTGTAATTTTTCGAACGTAGACAAAATGTTTTTTTTTCTTTTCCAGCCGAAAGTAGAGAAGTAGAAAATGATTTCTTACTAATGAAGTTGATAATAATTTTAAGGTTTTACATCGTATTCGAATAAAAAATTAAAGGTTTACTGGGAGAAACTCGTAGTTTCAATTTGGCCCAGTATTTTTTGATTTGTACAAAAGATCGAACACTGCTTTTAGAAAAATCGCTTTCAGCATACAATGAAAATATTTTCTGAACAAAAAGGATTCCCTTGAGGTAAATCTAATACTATTTTATGCTTACATTATGCTTAGTGGTCTGGACGTAGTCAAAGCTTTAAAAAAATGAAGAACACCTTCGATTAACAGTCATCTTATCTGAATAATAACTGTATCCTGCATAAAGGAGTCGAAACACTAAGTAGCATTCCCATTGCATTAATTTTATTACGTATGTTATCTGTTGTATGTTATGAGTACATGTAATGCGTAATATTAATCTAAATTTGCGATTATGTCGGACAGCCCGAGCTTTTTTGAAGTTCAGATAGTTTATAGCCGCACGCTCTACGGATGAAAAAAATATCAATTTAACCGAACAACTAAGTCCAGCGCTTTTAAGCTTTATTAAAAAAAAAAAAAAAAAAACACACACACACACACACAGGTCGAAAACGACGCAAAAAATTGGAAAATTGTATTAAAACTTTGCTTAAAAAAAATATAAAAAAAAAACTGCATAGGAACTACAGGCTGCATCAAGGTTTTGCAACAGTAAGGGGCGTTTTCGAAAACTTGATTTTTAGACCGTAAGTCTATTTTTTGTCATTAGCCGTCCTAATAAGTTTTAAAATGAGGGGAGAATTTTTTTCAAGAGATGAGAAAGATCTCGCATGCTGACAGAAAAATAATCCGCAAAAATAATATATAAGATAAGATATTGAAGAGAAGTGTTTTTATTTTTGAAAATGTTTACAATTTGTTATCGCAGGCTACTTGAACCGATACGGCTTACATGGCAGCACGTGTTCATCATTTAACAGCAAGGTTAAAATAACTACTACTATAACTTACTAAGTTCTTTTTTAAGCGTAGCGTTTCGAATGTAGTAAAAAAGTGATAGGCTATTTTTTTTTTGCAAAAAAAAGAAAAAATATAGATTTTACCCTTCAAATTGAGGTAGTATTTTTTTATTTGTACAAAGAGTCAAAAACTCATTATAAGAATCTATATTTCAATTTACGATTTATTATTTTTTTTCTGAACAAAAATGAATTCCATTGTAGTCTGAAATCTTAAACCTGATACTTATATTTTCGTTTACATTATTCTTTAATTTTCTTAGCGAAGCCAAAGCTTTAAAACCAAAAAAAAAAAAAAAAATCGCCTTATAATTAAGAATCAATTTAGCTCCATACTGTATCGAGTTTTCATAACAGCAAGGAGCGTTTCCATCTCATTTATTCTATGCCCTCACATTTGTTATTCATTGTTAATGTAACGCACGATACTTCTTTAATTTTATGATGTAGATTGTCCGGACGTGGGCCCGAACACTCATTCTCCTGGTTACCAGACGAACGCTCTGCCAATCGAGCTATTCAGCTCTGCCAGTCACACTGCAAGTTAAAGTTGGAAACTTAACCAAAAACCTCTTTCTGTTTTTTTTTAACAGAAAAAACTATTTTTGTGCCGTGGCCAGTAGCCTGCACGATAAGCTTTAAAATAAGGTGTAAATCAAAGAAATCTATCAAGAATTGAGGAAAATCTCGCGTAGAAACCAAAAACAGGCTACAGAAATAATATATAAGGATTGTACTACTCGACTTTCTGATAGTGTTGGCAAAAGAAATTTTGATTAGAAACTAAGATCACTTAAATTGGAAAAGAAATCTGTTGATAACATGGGAATACGAGGAATCTGATCCAATAAGCTCGCTGCATGTACCGTAAGAATAATACTCTAAATCATATTATTCTGCTGCGATGTTACTTGGAGTCCAATTATTAGAATACCGTATTTAATTTTAAAAGCACGGTGCGAGTGTTAAAGGAAATAATGTGGATGTTGATCAGGTCCTCTCCATCATTTACAGTACTAATGGATTTTGTAATTTTTTACCAATTAGTATTCCTTCTATATTTTGTTCATTGATATGATAAACCGAAGATTTTTTTTTTTTTTTTTTTTTTTTGGCAAAACTATAAATTCGGGGGTTTGAGAGGTAATCCACGAGTAATACTTTTACAAATATTCCTGATTTCCGGATAAACACTCAAGATCAACAGAAAATACGAGACGTACGTACGACCACATCCTAAATAGACTCCGAGAAGGGTTTCGAAAAAGAGACGACTTTAATCTGGCTTAATGTATATGCAGCGACGTCGTTAGAGTACTATCATTGGAAGAGTTTGACAAAAGTCACTGGCAAATGCGAACGAGACGCGTCCTTACGTTTTTCTGATTGTTAAAAGTCTTTTATAGATCTATCTATGGTTTCGACAAGGTGTTCCAAAAATAACTGATACATTTGAAAAATCAATTAAAACTAAACTTCAGCAATTCCCATCTCTATCTGCAAGCCATATCCATTGTGGGTATAAAAAAATATTAAAGTTGGAACCCTTACTTGGAATACCCACCAAAAGTTGTGTATTTGTTAGAACAATACACTTATAATGCATTATCAATGTTCAACAACTCCTTGAGGTGTTTATTGAGGCTTGAATTCCTCCAAAAATAGAAAAAAAAATGGTAAATTATCAAAAATCTTTATGAAAATACAAATGTTTTAAATTTTTGTTCTAATACCATTCAAATGTTTGATTTAAACACTCTTCCCACATATCTTTAAAATTATTTACATACTTTATTTTTTAGCCTGCACATAAGCCGTAAAGTTTCGCGAAATTAACCAAAAATTGAATGATTTAATTCATATGTAAGCAGAAGTGAAACTTGTAATCGAAAACGTTTTTGTCACCATAGAGAAAAAGAGAGCAATAATTATATCATAGCTTTTATAAAGCGCATAGGCAATTATAATTAAATTTATTAAATTAATTTTGAAAAATACTATTAAAAATAAATAAATTTAAAAAAGAAATCAATAAAAAATATAAATAAATAAATAAATTAATTAATTAAAAAAATTAAGGATGATCAAATGAAGTATCTTTTGTAAAAAAAGTGCAAAAATTATATGAAAAAGATATAATAAAAAACTTACAACAACATATCATTTCAGACTTCATGTTTGGTATTTAAATGCACAATAACAAACACAAAAAAAAACTTATCTACATGCTTTTGCATCTTAAGTTCGAAACCTTTTACCTAAATTCAAATGATTTTCTTAGCTTTTTACCAAAAACATCGAATTTAACATCATCAACTAATCATTAAATTCTTGTTTTGATAATTTCACCATTAAAACCTTTTTGCATCCCCCAACCGTCAGAAAATCTTTAATAAGCCCTTAAAACAACGTTACGCTTTCATTTTATTTAATGTGGTTGCAAAATCCCACATTCCCTAAAATGTTTTGTATGTGATATAATTCAACTGCTACATGCTTCCCTTAATCTAGCAATTAACTTGAAGGCAAAAACGTCTTGTAAACCTCCTTCATAAATTTCGGCGCAAAGCTCCTTTAATGACCAGTTTGTTTCAAACAGCTGGTTGGTTTCTTTAGAGATTACATCGTCGTGGGAACTATTGCCCTATGCTTGTAGTTATAAAATGGAAACATTAAATGTACACTAAAAGTATCCGGAAAACAAATTCCATCTGAATTATTTGCGAAGGCATTCTATGCATCTATCCTTAGGTATTAACCAGATTAGTCGCCGCCATTTGCGAAGGGTTTACGAAGGAAAATTTAAATTTATAAATCCGCTTAAAAACCGATAGAGGGTTTCTATGTTTGGTAAATGAACCGTGGATTTACCCCTACTTTGAAGAAATGTTTCAATTATGATAGGGAAATCTAATTTTGAATCCATTCCTGTTACGTTTAACAATACATAGAGATAAACAAAGCAGTTAATGAACACTGCTGTGTGCAGGTAAACGGCAGTAACTGCAGATTTTTCGATTTTCATTTTTTTGCATTTTTGAAATCTTTATTAATATAGTTTTATAGTACAAACATTTTTACTTGGCTGCCGCAGAAAAAAAAACCTTTTTTTTTATCAGTGGTAATTAGCAGTAATTGCTTTTTTAGCAACATTTTGCGGGAAGTCGGCAGTATATACTTACTGCTCTTTACCTGCCCACGGAAGAACGAAAACTTTCTCCCGTGGTCTGGTAAACGGTAGTGACTGCTTTTGTCGCTACATTTTGCAGGTAATTGGCAGAATGCACTTACTGCTCTTTACCTGCCCACGGAAGAACGGAAACTTTTTCCCGTGGGCAGACAAACGGCAGTAACTGCAAATTTTTTGATTTTCGTGACATTTTTTGCCTGTGATCGCTCTGCCGTGGGAGGGTAAATGGCAGTAACTGCAATTTTTTCCATTTTCTTTCGGGGGGTTTTTTTTCGATTTTTTTCCCTTCAGTTTTATGGTGCAAACATGTTTATTTGGTTAGCGCTAAATAAAAGCATTTTTTTTTATCAGTGGTGATTAGCAGTAACTGATATTATCGCTACATTATGCAGGTAATCAGCAGTATGTACTTACTGATTTATACCTGCCTATAACTATTGTCCGGAGAATGGAACATAAATGAATCGCCGCCAAAACTTTAACCAAGACGCATAAACGGCTTTCGCGATTTCTTTTTAGCTCAACTAAGCGCAAGCAGTAACGCCCCGATGGGAGGTCATTGTGTGCCCTCTCAAAAATTTCCTTGATTTGGCAAATTTAGAGAAAATATTGCATTTTCTAAAATGATTCCTAGTCGCTTCTCATTAGATGTAGGTATGCGTGCAAGGTCGTATTTTATCTTTCGGCAAAATTTGGGAATAATCGTCTCTCGTCCTTGAGGGAAAGAGATACTTAAAAGGGGGAGATACTTGGGGAAAATAATCATTCTTTATTTCAAATAAAGTCGAAGAAAACGTTCTGTAATTTCACAGCCCTCAAACATTTAAAAAAAAAATCTTTGATTCTTCATATCAGTGTTCTAAAAACAATAAAGCAAAATTATTTTTTGCCAATGTACAGTTATAGAAGATAACATACGACTAAACACAAGTAATGCTTGGCAGATGATAAATAAACGTTTAGCAACAGAACGATTCTGTTCCATTTGTTTTGTTCTGTCGCAGACGATATTTTTCACAATTTTTAATATATACTAAACTGCTGCACTTTTAGCAGTTCGATGAGAGCCATTGTTAACACACGAAGCATTTCTTTCGCCTAAATGTTCATGGATATTTATTGCTTTATTGCAAAGTGCGGAACATTAAGCGATTCGTTGTAGTTTTAAAAATGCCTAAAGAAACTTCCAGTTGTCAAGTGACAACGCAGGAACATTAAAGAGTTTTAGACAATGCCATAAGCAGTCAAAACATATGCCTTGTCGACTATTCGTTGTTAGTATTTGAATTTTGAGTAAATGTATTTGATTTTCACGATTTTGAACATGTTGTGGCTTCCTCCAAAAACAACAAATTGACTGTCATCAGCATGACTACAGATGACTTCCGTGGTTTCCCTGCAGGACAATCTCAGTGGAAACTGAAATGCATGTCAAGACCGTACATAGAGGACATCGTCAAAGTTGAGTTTCGCCGAGGTTCCCGGAATCTCTTTTACAAAGTGGATCATGAAGATAATCAGTTCAAGGAATTTGATTTCCTAAAAAATAATTTTCATCTGAAGACTTCTATGTCTGCCTCCCCCCCCCCCCCCCCCTTCGGCCGCGATTTTGAGGAATTCCATTTAAGAAGAAACATTACAGAAGATTTAGTAGATGCGCAAAAAAAAAAAAAAAAAATCTACTGAAGTTTTTTCTATTCAGTGTTTAAAAAGGTGAAATACAAAAATGGGTTCGTTGTAGCAAGGAGTATTTAAATCAGCAACTATATCTGGTATTTAAGGAGGTACGTAAATGTGTTTTGGATTAAATTTATATCAAGTGGATATAGGTCGATACCCTATTTAAATTATGTCCTCTTTAATAATAAATTTATAACCAACATATGTATATATATCTATATAAATATACATGTATATTTATTAATTTATTTTTATATTGGCATAAAAACATTTGTGTAAAAAAATAAATTTTTATTTTATTTTTAAATTACATTTCATTTATTTACATTAAATTTATGTCAAGTGTATACACGGTATTTATTTATTTTTTAAAATAAAATATATTATTCACATTGCAATAAATATACTTCGTAATGACATATCTACTCCGTATTATGTTGAATTTGTAATTATTGGTCATTCAATAGTACATTGTGCAGTTACTGCTGATTACCAGTAAAAGTGCATGAAAATTACTACTGCGAAGAGCAGGTAAATGGCAGTATCTGCTATTAAAATTTTGATTGCAAAATCAAAATGAAACAGACTGCCCAAAATATATTTCGATATAAACATATAGAATAGCCTAAAATCAAATTTCAATATTTTATTGATGTTTGTGGGAAATCAAAAACGCGTTTCTTCAATTATCTCAAAAACTCATTTTTGTTGATACTGCCGTTTACCTGCACACGGCAGAACAGTGTTTTAAACTTTAATTTTAGCAGAAAAGAAGGTTTTATTATTTTTGAACTATTGAAAAGTTAATTCATAAGTTTATGGAAGGAACTTTGGAATAGATGTATTTTTTCAAAGATATTGTTTTGAAGTATCTGAATATAAGCGTTTTATAAGTAGTAACACGTTTTATTAATTCTGTGCAAACGAGTCTCGTGACTAATTTCACATGAATTAATAAAATAACTAAAACGAATGTTTCAGCTTTTTCTGAATGTGAATGTAAAAAGTCTTAATTTTCCCAAATAAATTCATATTTTGTTCAACATAATAGAGAAAGTAAATATAAAGCTGAAGGAATCATCAAAAATGCTAATTATTATATCAAATATTTCTAGTGAGATCAGACTCTGTTAAAATCATAGGCGTCTTACGTTCTTATGAAATGTCTGAATCTAAGGATGTTACGTAGAGAAATAAGTTTTAATAAGTCTTGGTAGAAGAATCTCATGTTTAATTTTATAAGATTCGATAAAATAATTAAAACGATTGTTAAAACTTAGAATGGTTATCTATCTCTCTCTCTCTCCCTATATATATATATATCTATATATATAAAAATCTCGTGTCACGATGTTTGTTCGGGGTAAACTCCGTAACTACTCAACCGATTTTTCTCAAATTTCATATCTATGTGTCATTTGATCCAACTTAAAAGATAGGATCTTTTTTATAATTTTTAATTGCAAATAAAATGTTTATTACACATTAATAGTGTGTATTAATTGTTTAGTTCTATAAATTGTTAATAGATGGCGGTGTAAGTTAATTAACCGATATAACTCTAACAACGTTTGACCTACTGCAAAAAACACTATAATAATTTTAAAAAACTCCGAAACGTTGCTTATTGTTTTCATATAACGTTTCGGGATTTTACAGGTTTTTATTCACTTCCTGAGAAAGTCAATTATATTTGTCAAAAAGTTTCCATAATTGATACAAAGTGCAGATTTCACACCGTTGTGAAAAATATTTTTCTCCACCACCATCAAGATTAACTGAACGTATTTATTTGGTGTATCGGTTTCAGCTCGAGGACGATCATTCCAGATTGACTACGCTACCAAAGAGCGCGAAAAGATATCTGTGTCACGAAGCTGTGCAAGAGTTGCAGACGAGTTACATTCGAGCCACTTGCTTGAGAGTCTGTCATAGCGTTGGCAGTGATTGCATTAATGCTTTGAGAGCGTGGTTGGAAAAGCAGGAAGATTCCAGGTTTTTTTCTATTAAACCTACGTTAGGCTTCTCTTAAGGTGCCAGGATCATAACTGGCTTTAAACAAGAAGACTGCTGAATTCTTCAAAAATATTCCAGGATAATGTCTGGAAGGTTATTGAATTTAAGCGGAAAACACTTATTTTCTTTCGTTTTTTTCTTGCAAAGATACTTTCGCAACAGAAAATTGCAGTGACAATTGCATCGTCTGGCATTGCTGCTACTTTTTTTAGATGGTAGACGAGCAGCACATTCAGTTTTAAAGTTGCCTATTAGATATTCATAACAAACCAAGCGCAATGTGTAACATTAAAGAAAAAAAACGCGGAATGGCTGTAGTGTTGCAAAAGAGTGATATTATAGTTTGGGATAAGTGTACTATGGCTCATGAGCAAAAAGCTTTAATTCGAAACGCATCATAAGATTATGCAAGATTTGAAAGGCAACGATCAACTTTTAGGTATTATTGTCTGAATACTGTCTGGGGACTTCCGGCAGACATTACCAGTTATTCCGATGAAATCAACGGATGTTTAAAACAATCGTTTTTATAGCGTAATGTCGAAATGATGCGATTAACCACGAACATGCGAGTACAAACGCAAAATGATGTATTCATAAAAGTATTTTCTAAGCAATTGCTGGGTATTGGAAACGATGAAACTGAAATGTATCAAAATACACAGTACTTCAATTAGCCCGACAATTTCAGCACTGCAATTGAGACGAAAAGTGAACTAATTGAGAGTGTATTCCCGAATATTTTTTTTTTTTTTTTATTATGACTGACTCTGTAATCGCTTAATTTTGACAGCAAAAAATGTTGATGCAGACGCAATTAACTTTTAAATGCTACAGTTGTTGCCCGGGAATTCGAAATCATTTAAATCAATCGATAAATTGCTGATTAGAACAAATCAGTAAAGTTTCCAACTGAATTTTAAATTATCTGGATATACCAGCAATGACACTACACAATTTCCAGTTAAAAATTAATTCACCAAATAAACTTCTCCATAATTAAAACTCACCGAGGTTTTTACAAATATACACATATAGTTATCAAAAAGTTCACCGGAAACGTTCTTGAAGCATTAATTTTAACGGAAAAGTATAAAGGAGGAATCTTCCTACTACCATGCATTCCATTAATATCGTCAGAATCTCCAACACAGCTTAGAAGGCTTCATATTCCTCTTCGCTTTGCCTTCACGATAACCAAAAATAGATCTCAAGCTTAAACGATGGCGGTTTGGACTTGGAAAATAGGTGTTACTCCTATGGGTACAGCTACATGTAACCTGCTCATGTGTGGAAAAACCATCAAATCTGTTCGTGTTAGCAAAAGACAAATTAACCAAAAATATTGTGAACAAATTAGTACAAAGATAATTTCCAATTTTAATAATTTAAAATAATAGAAACAATAGTTCGAAATCAATGTTATCTACCTTATTCATAAAATTCCACTTTTTTTTTATAGCGTATCAATTTATGTAGTTTATTTTGAGAGAAGTCATTGATGAAAAACTATAGTTAAGGCTAACATGAATAAACTATGCATACAAAATCTGTTATTGGTAAATGCTTAATTTCAACATTCTGATACTTTACTTACCACCTTCAAGTTATTTTGCACCATTGGACAAAGAAAGTACACTGCAAAAAATTTCCGAAACGTTTCTGAGTATTTCCTTGAAACTTTTCAGGATTTCAGTGTTTTTTATCCACTTCCTGGAAAAATCAAGTATCATTGTCAAAAAGTTCTCTGAATTGCTACACGTTGCACGACTGCAGTTTTCTCACTGTTGTGAAAAATATTTCTAGCTTCCAGTTCAAAGATTAACTGAGCCTATTTATAAAGCTTATGGGCTTCGTTTCGCTTATGACCCGTCCATGCTGATTAAGTGCTGAGAGGGAGCAAATAGGTATGGCCGACGTTCTTTTGTAAGAATTGCAGGCGAGTACAATGCGGGATTCTTGCTTGACTTGGCCATGTTTGCAATACTGCTGATGGAACTTTCTAATTAAATCAGGAAAGTGCCAAGAGAGCATACCTACCTTAGTTTTCTTTAATTTTCCAGAAACATGACTGACTTTTAACGGGAAGATGTCTGAATTTTTCACGAGGCTTCCGAAATAATTTCAGAAGTGTTACTTAATTTTAGCGGAAATCATTCCAGGTTTTAAAAGATATCTTAATGGTAGAAATTGGGCACATCAGCTGCCCAATTTTATCCAGGACTGTTTCTGAATTGTTTTTACTGTGTACTTTCTAAATTTGACGTAAGTATTGATAGTAATGGTTTTGCAAAAGAAAATTTATTTATTCCTTACTAAATTTAATAAGTTCCTACTTCGGGAAAAAACGACCATTCTCAATTTCCTGAGATTTAAAATCAACGGAACTTTTTCCAGATTTGTTAAAAATATTAATTTGATCGTATAAAAACAATGAGTAAAAAATTATTTCCATTCTCAGCCACAGCAACGCGTGGCTGGGTCAGCTAGTATATATATATATATATATATATATATATATATATATATATATATATATATATATATATATATATATATATATATATATATATATATATATATATATATATATATATATATATATATATATATATATATATATATACTAGCTGACTCAGCCACGCGTTGCTGTGGCTGAGAATGGAAATCATTTTTGTACGATCAAATTAATATTTTTAACAAAGCTGGAAAAAGTTCCGTTGATTTAAAATCACTGGGAAATGAGAATGGTCGTGTTTGCCCGAAGTAGGAACTAACTAAATTTTCTATAGTAAAACCATTACTATCTACGTTCCTAGAAAATAACGGGCAGCTGATATGCCCAATTTCTACCATTAAGATACCTTATAACAATCAGGAATTTTTCCGCTAAAATTAAGTAATATTCCTGAAATTATTCCGGAAGCCGCGTAAAAGATTCAGACGTCTTTCCGTTTAAAGCCAGTCATGTTTCTGGAAAATCAGAGAAAACTTAGGTAGGTATAATCGTTCGGCACCTTCCTGATTTAATTTGAAAGTTCCATCAGCATTATTGCAAACATGGCCGAAGTCAATCAAGAATTGCAAGAAAGTATGGTGCATTACACTCGCTTGCAATTCTTGCGAACCCACGTCGTCCATGCCTATTTACTCCCTATCGGCACTTAATCAGCTTGGACAGACCATAATCAAACTGAAGTCCATATACTTTATAAATACGATCAGTTAATCTTTGAACTGGAAGCTAGAAATATTTTTCACAACAGTGAGAAAACTGCATTATTGCAACGTGTAGCAATTCAGAGAACTTTTTGACAATAATACTTGATATTTCTGGAAAGTGTATAAAAACCACTGAAATCCTGAAACGTTACACGGAAATACTCAGAAACGTTTCGGAAATCTTTTGCAGTGTTACATCGTCCAAAGGTGCAAAATAACTTGAAAGTGGTAAGTAAAGTATCAGAATGTTGAAACTAAGCATTAACCAATATACAGATTTTGTATGCACAGTTTATACATAAATTGATAAGCTATAAAAGTGGAATTTTATGAATAAGGTAGATAACATTTACTTCGAACTATTGTTTCGATTATTTTAAATTATTAAAATTGAAAATTATCTTTGTACTAATTTGTTTACAATATTTTTGGTTAATCTTTCTTTTGCTAAGACGAACAGATTTGATGGTTTTTCCACACATGAGCATGTTACATGTAGTTGTACCCATGGGAGAAACACATATTTTCCTAGTTCAAACCGCCATTGTTTGGCCTTGAGATCTATTTATGGTTATCGCGAAGGCTAAGCAAAGCGAAATATGAAGCCTTCTAAGCTGTATTGGAGATTCTGACGATATTAATGGAATGCATGGCAGCAGGATAGTTCCTCCTTTAAACTTTTACAATAAAATTGCTGCTTCAAGAACATTTCTGGTGACCCTCTTGACAAATATACGTGTATATTTGTAAAAACCTAGGTGGGTTTAAATTATGGAGAATATTAATTCGTGAAATAATTTTCAACTGGAAATTGTGTAGTGTCATTCCTGGTATGTCCAGATAATTAAAAATTAAGTTGGAAACTTTACTTATTTGTTCTAATCAGCAATTGTATCGATTGATTTATTTTTTTTCAAATTACCGGGCAACAGCTGTTGCATTTAAAAGTTAATTGTGACTACATTAACTTTTTTGCTGCCAAAATAGCGTGACTACAGAAGCGGTCATAATAAAAAAAAAATTTTATTCGGGAATACACTCTTAATTAGTTCATTTTTCGTCTCAATTGCAGTGCAGAACTTTTCGGGCTAATTGATGTACTATGTATTTTGATATATTTCAGTTTCAATGTTTGCAATACCCAGAAATCGCTTAGAAAATACTTGTGCGAATACCTAATTTTGCGTTTGAACTCGCATGTTCGTGGTCAATCGCATCATCTCGACATTACGCTATAAAAACGATTGTTTTAAACATCCGTTGATTTCATCGGAATAACTGGTATTGTCTGCCGGAAGTACCCAGACAGTATTCAGGCAATAGTACTAAAAGTTTATCGTTGCCTTTCAAATCTTACATAATCCTTTGATCTACTTCGAATGAATGCTTTTTGCTCATGAGCCATAGTACACTTATCCCAAACTATAATTGCACTCTTTTGCCACACTACAGCCATTCCGCGTTTTTTCTTTAATGTTACACATTGCATTTGGTTTGTTATAAATATCTAATAGGCAACTTTAAAGCTGTATGTGTTGTTCGTCCACCATCTAAAAAAAAGTAGCAGCAATGCCTGACGATGCCATTGTCACTGCAATTTTCTGTTGCGAAAGTATATTTGCAAGAGTTAATGTTATTAAAAATCTCCTGGCGGAAAAAAGAAAGAAAATTAATGTTTTCCGCTTAAATTCAGTAACCTTCCAGAAATTATCCTGGAATATTTTTGAAGAATTCAGTAGTCTTCCTGGTTAAAGCCAGTTATGATTCTGGAAACTTCAGAGAAGCCTAACGTAGGTTTAATATAATAATCTGGAACCTTCCTGCTTTCCCAACTAAGATCTCGAAGCATTAATGCAATCATTGCTAAGCTAGATTCTAAAGTAAGTGCTGGCTCTAATGCAACTCATGTGCAACTTCCTGCATAGCTTCTTGATCCTGGCATCTTTTCGCTCTCATTGGGAGCTAAGTCAATCTTGACTGACCGTCGTCGAGCTGAAACCGATACACCAAATAAATACGTTCAGTTAATCTTGATACCGGTGGACAAAAATATTTTTCACAACGGTGTGAAATCTGCAATTTGTAGCATTTCAGGAAACTTTTTGACAAAGATAACTGACTTCCTCAGAAAGTGAATAAAAATCTGTAAAATCCCGAAACGTTATATGGAAACAATAAGCAACGTTTCGGAGGTTTATTTTTTCATTATAGTGTTTTTAGCAGTAGGTCAAACGATGTTAGAGTTATATCGATTAATTAACTTACACCGCCATCTATTAAGAATTTACAGAACTAAACAATTAATACACACTATTAATGTGTAATTAACATTTTATTTGCAATCAAAAATTATAAAAACTATCCTATCTTTTAAGTTGGACCAAATTACAGATAGGTATGAAATTTGATAAAAATCGGTTCAGTAGTTTCGGAGTTTACCCCGAACAAACATCATGACACGAGATTTTTATATATATAAGATATATATATATGTGTGTGTGTGTGTGTGTGTGTGTGTGTGTGTAATCAATCTTAAATAAATACAATGCAGGTACAGGAATTCATATGTATGATGCACAGCTATGTTGGCAAAAACTTTAGCAATCTCGCACATCCACGTATTTTTTTTTTTCAAAGCAACTTGGATTCAGAATAAACAATGAGTATCAAATTATTTAGACAGATTTTCCCATCTCATCTAATTTAATAACATATCCTTTTCCAGGTATTTTCTCGTTACTTACTTGTAATAAAAAACTCTAGAAATGCTTATCACCATCTATTAAATGTGCTGTTCTAAAGATATAGTTCTTAAGATACAGAGATTGGAAAGGGCTCCTCCTAAAAGGAGACGACTTTAATCAAACTTGTAGTACTAAAGTAAAGTCATCCATAAGCTCATTATTTTTTGCATTGAAAAAGGCGTTCCTTGTAACGACGAAACACTTGTCTGCTGTAATCTGTAATTTGTGCGTTTTGACGTTGTTATTTCTTACTTTACTATTGAGCACAAAGATATTTATTTATCAAACTTGTAGTGTATCTACACTCGTTCCTCTGGGGTACCAAGAGTTTGATAAAAGTCACCGTCAAATTCGAAGGTGACATCTCTCATAATTTTGTCTGAACCTTTTTGGCATTTTAGGGTTCTATTTACACTTTCTATAGCCGAACGGTGGCTCATCGAACATTCGTCCTACATTATGAGACATCCTATTGTAGACGTTCTCCCAATTGCTCGTTTTTTCTTGTTTAACAGAGTCTTTCCGGGGGAGATAGTCAAGGTAGTTTAAACGGTGGAACGGTCAGTTTTCCACCTTTAAGTAAAATTCCGGCAATTTGGTAAAAGGAAAAGAAAAGAAAAAAGAAAAAAAAAATAAAAAAAAAAGCTTATTGATCGATTTTTGGCTAGTCTTAAATTTATTAAGTTTTTCCAGTTGCACTGGGTAAGCCGATAAACATTAATTTTCGTTCCTGGTTTTCATGTACCCATCACGTTTTAATAGAATTAATTTCTTTTATTCTCTGCGGCGTGGCAAAAAAAAAGGTCCTATTGAGTACCCGCTTCACTGAAAAATTCTGACTTTTATTTAAATTAGACCTTGGTGTATATCATTTGATATTAAACAGCAGTCATAGTATTTCTGCTGATGCACTCCTTGCAGTATCCACAGTATCCACAGATATGTTTTATAAATGTTAACCATAAAGCAACAGGATCTAAAAGTTAACATAAAAGTTAAAATAGTTATAAACAATTTATGTGAGTTCGGGAGCAGAGTCAGAAAGTTACATATATCAAATAAGTTTAGTTTCCAAGGTTTGTCTTCCTCTATAAGACCGAGTTCGACATAGGCTGCTTGATAGGTAGGTAGGACCTTTGACTGTCATTAGTTTTTGGAAATATGTTGGATTATGAAAATGCTCCAAATGAATTGTTAAGTGAAAAAATTCCGATTGGCGAGTAGGATCAATATTGTATATTATACTAAAAGACGAAACATTTCCAATCCCAGGGTGCCTTTCAATCTCTTGTATTAGTTTTCTTCGGAAAACTTACTTTTTTCAAATACGTCTATTTCTTTTTTTGGGAAATTTCTTCTACAGGAAATTTTTGAACTATATTATACAACTATACATTTTTTAAATGCTTAAATACGATCATCACGAAGAATATTTCTCCAAACAATTTTGTTAATGTTTTCCTTCTTGCCAAATTCATTCCTTACGATTGTTCTTTGTTCGTTGTTGTTCTAACTGTTAACTTTGAAAGTACGATTATTCTTCGAAATTACTCTTTGTGTTGATATTTTTCAAAACTAAATTTACTGAATTTAGTGAATTCATTAGCAGATGTTTCTCATTTCTATCTTAGTAGGAATAAAAACCTTAAAGGATAGCCCGAAATGCTTGCAAAATTACAACTCATAGAAAAAAACACGGATTATTACCGTCTAACTGCACTATTTGAATTCAAAAACTAATTTTCCCGCTTGAACAACTCAGATATAATTCTGTTAAGTAAATTTTGAAGCATACACATTCTGCGATGCCCAATGCTAATAAAATGTTTTATACCTCAGCTTTTTCGTCATTAAATACATGTAACGCTCTTGGCAGATCTTACTCTGTAACAGAGTTTTTTCCTATTAGGGTGGTTTCACCTCTTTGCATTCAGTTCGAAAAGAACTCTCAACAATTTGTTTTTGCAGAAGTGGTGTAACCGGTGTTAGTTTTTAGGTATATAAGAATAAAATAGTGCGAAATATAAACTGGTAGTGAATAAAATCTATTGGTTTAAAAAATAGCATGATCCATGATTTATGGCCTACGTCGCTCAGTAAGAATGCCCCTTTCACATAATGAAAGAACATTTCAAATACTTGCAAAGGTTCTGGAGATTACCTCGAACATATAAACATACAAAAATCCGCTCTATCTCTTTATAATATTAGTATGGATATAGATATGAGTTCATAATAATATTGAAAAAAAGCAAATTACACCTGAAAGAAAATAATAATTGATGCAATATCATCGGTAACAAGTAAATTAAATCTCCTTAGAAGTGGTAAATAACTTCCAATAGCTCTACTCAAAGTAAAATTATGTTAAAAATGCATTTAAATCACTACCGAAAATTGCGCCCAGCTACCCAATTGATATTTTCAAAAACAACGCCCATTCCGAATATTTCAGTAAGGACGCACTTGAAAAGATTTTGTAATAAAAATTTGACCTGTGACAATACAGCTGTCTCATTTGTATATTTAATTCAGGCTGTGAATCATACTGGTAGTTTTAATGACTGAATAGAAATGAAAAGTATATTGAAGTTTAAAAAAATGACGTTTAGAATTTCGCAGTTTCTGGGATCTCGATACTTGCCTTGCGATATCAGCAGATTCCTCTTAAAATATTAGCCTCCCAAGATCTTCATCATTTAAATGCGAACTCTTTTGCTACAGATCCTGAATATTGTTGAACTAATATCAGCATCAAGTATTTGGTTTGGTAACAGTTAAATGAATTCACTAATACATCCAGCTACATACGTTTTCTCGAAGGGATATTACTTACTTGTTTAACAGCCTACGAAAGCCGGACCTAGTTTTTAGGTATATAATAATTAAACAGTACGAAACATAAACTGGTGGCGAATACAAACTATTGGTTTAAAAAGAGAGTATACACACATTTATGCATAATTTATAGCCTATGTCACTCAATAAGAATGCACCTTTCATATAGTGAAAGAGTTTTTTAAATAGTTGCAATGGTTCCGGAGATTACATCGAACATATAAAAATACAAAAATCCGCTCAACTACCCCCTCCTAAAATCTTTTTTACTGATTTTTTTCTTTTCAAATTCAAGTACTAAAAGAATAAAAAATAAAAATAGTCAAATATGTTGAATGTCACAAAACTGAAACAATAATAGCAGCAGATTGTACAGTACAAAATTTACTAGTCATACAATTATGCAGTCTAAAAGTTTAATGAATCGTTTCAGTCAGGAAAAAGTTCGTAAGAAATGACAATACATTTCACCCGAGTAGCTGAATTTCTTTTTTAATTAATTTTATTTTATCAACGCAAACGATTCCAAAATTTAATTAAGAAAGTTTATTACGGTTTTCCTCAAAACTAAATTTCACTTGTATTATGGTTATCCTTATAACATAGTCATACGCAAGACAAAATTAATTTTTCTCCCTCATTAAATTTAATATAGTGCATGAAAACGCTAAGTCACTGATACACTTTATTTCTTTTTGTTTCGTGAACGTTTTGCGTGTTTTGGTTTCTGTTTGCTGTGTTCTCACAATACACACAAAAGTGAATTTAAAAAAAAAAGACTGAATTCTATAAGCCTTGTTTGCTGTGCTGGAAAGGGGACAGAATAAACTTTGCGATTTTGACTGCTCTTTATTGTTTTATTTTCACTATATTTCTTATTCATAGAATTTATTTTATATAATTTTATTTCGGTTTTGCATCGTTATTGGGATAAACATTTTTTTTTATTTTTTTTTATTTTCCTTGTTTTATTTTGCTCCCTTAGAACCAGGGTATTCAACTTTTTACACCTAGGGGAAAACTCTTGACCTTACTGCTTTCTTTAAGGAACCCCTGAATCATATATCAGAAAAAATAAGATATAAAGGCCATTTCCTACTCATTAATTCTATAAGACCTGTTGTTCCAGTGATTTCTTCCGTAGAGTCCCCCTTTCTTCCATTTCATTCACTGGAAAAAAATTCCGAAACCTTACTGATTATTTCCGCGGCACATTTCGGGATTTCAGAAGTTTTTATCCACTTCCTGAGAAAATCAAGTATCTTTGTCAAAAAGTTTCCTGAATTGCTACAAGTTACACGAATGCAGACTTTTCACTGCTGTGAAAAATATTTTTAGCTACCAGTATAAAAATTAACTGAGCGTAATTAACCAGGAGCTTAAACTTGTTTCAGCTGACGATCAGAATCGGGGGGGGGGGGGTAGCTTCACAAAAATTCCCTTTGATACAAGTTATCTAAAAGTCTCCACTGGAATAACGACGTCAGTTCTTCAAAAATTATATCAGCGTCAATAATTCTAAAACAACGTTAACGGAAAATTAGAACAAAGTGAATAGTAAAAGACTCCATTTTTAATACCACTGAAATCTGTGATTGTCTTCTGCCGGAAGTACAAATATAATTAAAAAATCGCAGAAAAATAACCAGAAAGGTTAAAAAAAAATATGTCTCCCGATTACAGGAGAAGGATAAAAGCAAAACCAAGAATTTTAGTTGTTTACACATAGTGGCAACAGATCTTTCTTCCCAATGATTTATTCCCGCTGATTAAAATTGAACTCGCGGTAATTCCGTGGCCAGAAACCGCAGACGATACTTCAGAATGAAGATAAAAGCCTCGTTTCAGAATGTGAAATCAACTGAAAATGAAGAATAAGTGAGTGCTCGAATTATCTCCCGAAATTCGGGTGAAATTCACATTGTGCAGCAATTTAAGTGCTTTAAAATGCTGCAAAAAAACGAACAAATATGACATTTGTTTCGATGAAATACTCTCAAATTTATGATTTTCTTAAAATTGAAATAAAAATCATGGAATACTTTTTTTTCCAAACAAAAGGTACCTTTTGGCACCCCTGACAGCGTGTATATTCATGATGATCAGTTGAGTAGTTAAGACATGAACAGATAACAAACAAAGTCACTTTCGCATTTAAAATATTAGTCATGAATAGTGGTATTGGGGGGGAAATGTTATTGGTGTGTGTGTGTGTGTGAGAGAGAGAGAGAGAGACAGAGAGAGAGAGAGAGAGACAGAGAGAGAGAGACAGAGAGACAGAGAGAGAGACAGAGAGAGACACAGAGAGAGAGAGAGAGAGAGAGAGAGAGAGAGAGAATAAATAAATAAAAATTCGCCAACACAATCAAATGGACCATTTTTTCAAGCAATACTCAGAAGCTTCTCAAAGAGTTTCGATCGTTTTTTTACATTAAAAAAAATGCCACGTTGAGAAATTTGCCGTCATTTTATACTGCGTCAAAAATCATCACTGACGGAAAGCTAGAAGTTAATCTTCAAAGTTTTTACATTCTATGCTAAAAAAGAGCAGTTTAAAAAAATAAAATAAAAAGGAAAAAGTTCAACAAAAATCAGGAGCAAACTGACCCTTTGAGTTGGTTTTTTTGGCAACTTATAGCACTCCAGATGTGTTGGTGATTTAATTAGAAACAATACAGCGTGTTCCTGTTCAACCTGCAAGACCCCTATTTTTGCAACCGTTGGTTCTATGTAGATGCATACTTACAATTGAAAAAGTAGTCAAAATAAAGTGAAGAGTTAAGATATTGAAAGTTTGAAGCAAAGCAGTAAATTAGTGAAAAAAGCCAAATCTAAAACGAAATCTAACCTTTTATCCGGACCCTAGGTGGTCCCTTGTCTTATCCTTTGGAAAATATTTGCCGTTAAAAAATAATTCCAACAAAAAAGTTTGACGTTATTACGACAAATACTCACAAAACGCAGCATTTTGTGACTTACATCACTTTACATTTGCAGTCAATGACACCTTTTGGGGGGAGAGGGGAACGACTAACTAGGGTTAAAATTACATGAGTGCTTACAGTTTGTTTTTTCAAACAGTGCGAGCTATTGTAGTGTGTTTTTACGCATTATAGCATTATAGATATTTTCGAATACCTCCCTGAGTTTTGGTGGCAAATGTTTCAAATCGTTAGACTTACTTTTCAATGGATATTCTTTTCCTAAATATGAATTAGGTGACCTAGGGTATATATAAAAAGTTAGTTTTTCACTAATTTTCTTTTTCGTTTCAAACTTTCAATCCCTTAAAACTGCAATTCATTTTGATAACTTTTGCAAATGGATGTGTGCATCTTGGCCAACGGTTGCAAAAAGATGTCTCGTAGACCTGAGGTGTCCCACAGGTTAAAATGGAACACGCATGGGAGAAGAAATTAAAACCTATGAATGCTATATAATAGCTTAATTATTAACAATATGAAATTATCAAAAGAAAAAATTCAAACAAACACTGTCCCAAGGCTTCAAAAATCGACCCTTTCAATAAAAAAAAAAGCTGTAAAAGAAGACAGTGAAAACAAATCAGAAACAGTTCTGGAAAGCAATGAATAGCTAATGTTTTCAATTTCTGTTCGTAATAACTCTGGCAAAAAACAGGAAACTTTCTGACTAAAAGTCAGTTACCTAACTCAGATTGGAATCGTTATAAACAATTAAGAAACCTTTCATATAAAAGTCAGACACGTCTATAGAGTAAACGAGGAATTTTAAGAAAAGACTTAAACATGTTAATAGTAGGAGCTTATAAGAGTCATTGGCGGAAAAAGAAACGCTCGTTCATATTTAAAGGCTATTAGCACTGGAGACAAGTAAGGTTTTTTTTTTCCGAAATCCTGTACTCAACATAATTATGTTACTTAACTGTTGTAAAGGGATTCGCTCCATCCAGAAAGAAATTTCTCGCTTCATCACTGGTAGAGTTCGTTCAAATCGAACAAGATCGAGTTGAATATGCCCTAAGAGAAATTTTCTTCCTAGACGAGGCAACGGACATTCCGACATTATACAATATACAGCTGCTCGCATCCGATTCGATCGAATTCTGTTCGAGTTGAACGAGCCACTCTTTCGGAATTTCAAACCGCACCGCTCGCTCCAGTGTTCGAGCGTGCGCATACTTGATTGCCCCTATCTTCGGACTTTTCATACTTTTCATGCATTTCTTTAACTCAAGCTGCAAATCATACTGTTGGTTTCTTAATGACTTTCTATTATTTATTTGCTCATTTTAAAATTATTTTTAACCGAATTTTTTAAACTTGAATTTTAATGTTGCAGTTGTTTATGTTTATTGTCATGCATTTACAAATTTTAACCTAAAAACAAGACGAGGGTTGAACTTAATTGTTTACTATTGAAGTTGCAGGGAAAATGACTAGTTATATGAGTATCCAGTCAGTACTTGGCAGTTTTGTATTTTATTGTAAACACATCAAGTTTATAATCCATATTCCAAGGGTACATCGTGGATTTATAAAATAACATTTTTAAAAACATACACACTTCATTTTTTCCAAGTATAAGTTTTATCTACAGGGTACTTTAAAACGTTAATGTTTTTCTGTCACCCGTAGTTAATTTTATTCGTACCTCAGATTTTGAAGGGTTTCTTTCCTAAGGAACTAAAATAGCTTTTATTTCGATCAGATAATAGTTTCATTTCTACGTACACACTTTTTTTCTACATCATATACGTATATTTTTGCCATTAAGTCATTTAAGATCTTGTCAGGCTAATGTACTCATAACTAGCCAATTAAACATAGGTATTTTGGCTATGAGCACAGATGACAATACTTGCTATTTTGTCCATTATTTTCAAAAAGCGATTACTTAAAATTGATGGCAAAAGATAAGCTAAATTTGGCAAACAATAAATACAAAATGCAGCAGTAGAATTGTTCTATTTTATTTATGTACTAGAGGCCCGTCCCGAACTTGTTCGAGTTGAAAAAGTATCCGTCTTAAATACATGTCGTGGAATTTTTTTTTGTTTTAAAAATCACATGGTATACAACATTTTATGTTCCGTAAAAACGGAACAAAAAATACCTTATAAAAACTGTTTTTTATAAGGTTTTTACAGAAATTGAATCACTTCATTTCCTAATCAAAAGGGACCAACCTTTACTTCCCCGGTAACAATATAATCTTCTTAAATGTACCGTCGTACTGCATGTAATTGTACGTTCGACCTTCAATTTCGATGGTGGTGATGGCATAAGAAATTTTCATTGGAAATTGCAATGACTTATATTAGAATTGGAAATGAGCAAGGACCATGGGAATTCGAGGAATATGAGCTGAATGACCTGCTGCTGATCCAGTAAGAATAATACATCTAAGTCATATTAGTTCATTATGATTTTATTTAGCGGTCCATTTCCATTGTATACACAAAAGAATTTACGGTTTCGCACCGAATCAATTGGATACTGCCTTTCATTTTAATAGAAAGTTCGTCTAGGGAACCACAAGAATAGTTTGATTAAAGTCACTGACAAATGCAAAGATGACACCGCTCATAATGTTGGATTAACCTTTTAGTTCTTTTAGAGTTCTATCCACGGCTTCTACATCCAAACTTTGGCTCATCGAACATCCCTAACCTCTTGAAGACGCTTTGCAAATGGCCTATTTTTTTCTTATGAGACATACGCTTTCTAAATGGAGACATTTAAAATAGTTCAAATCTAGATTGATCAGTTTTTCCATCAATAATTAAAATTTCTGCATAGAAGTAAAAGAAAAAAAAACTTGCACTCACATCCTTAGTCTGCTTACTGATTTTAACCAGAGTTAAATTTATTAAACTTTTTTCAGTTCCACCGGGTATACTGATATACATTACGTTATTGTATCATAGGCGATTCACTAATCGGTTACTATTGGTTGCGTGATTAGAAACGTACTCATTCAGTTGGTTGAAATCATGTATCAATCCTGTCCTTACAGAATCGATTTCTTTGATTCACTGCGGCGCTAGCAAACAAAACTCCCCTGTTAAGTCTTCGCTTCATACAATCATGGTCTTTTATGTATGTTTTTTTGTCTGTTTTATACTCTCCGAGCAATATGTCGTCACACAGATATTTTTTAAAGGTTTGCAATTGAGCAAAGGGATCAAAGAATTTATTTTATAGTAAAATTCTTACAAGCAATTCTCTGAGTTTAGGAGCGGAGTTTGAAAATTGCATGCATTAAGTAATGTTAGCTTCAAAGTGCATAGTCCTCTAAAAGTCCGAGTTCTATTCATACTGCTTATGGTATGTTTGCAAGACCTGTCCATTACCTGTCAAAAGACTGTGGAAGGGTATTGAACAGCGAAAATGTTCTAAAAGAATACTTAAATGAAAACAATCCGATTAGCAAGTAGGATGAATAGGGGATGTTCTATTAAGGAGATGAACTTTTCTCAATCCCGGGACGTCATTCAACGTCTTGCACTCGTTTTCGTCTTCAAGTTTGCTTTTTTCTCTTTTTTTTTTTTTTTTTTTTTTTTGCAGTTTCTTTCCGATGCGATATTTGTAAGCTATTATATCGTTTTCAATACTTAGCTACGGTTATCATGAAGATTAATTCTAAGAATATATTAATTTCTTTTTTCCTCTTATTTGGTAATTTTTTTCGTATTGAATGTTTTTTGTTCGTTAATGTTTCAAATCTTAACTGTAAATGAACGGAAACTATGTGCAATTACCTTTTGACTTTCGAACTTTCTAAACTAAACACAACTTGAATGGTGTCATTAGCAGATGTATTTTATTTTGATTCAAAATAAAAATAATAATAAATTTAGTCACTCGTTCAATAGCATTAATTCACTTCATTCTTAAAGTCGTTATAAAAATTAAACTCAAATACGTATCTCGAAGAAACATTTTTTGAATATTAAGGAATTCTCCCCAGTGGATATTCTTACAATACATCACAAATGAGTCAAATACTCTGTCAGAGAACAATTTGCAACACAAACTGCTGAAGTATAAAGATTTGAATATGTGCCAGCCATATAAAGCAGCATCTATCAAATTGACGGCCTGAGACATGAGGTAAAATTCCTTACAACCGATAAATCACTCGAGTAGGGTAGGTTACATTTGCGGTAGTGGAGAAAGGCCATTAAGTTTGATTAATGAAGTATTCACCTCTTTTATATTTGCACATCTTTGTTTAATCTTCTTCGAGTCATGGTTTAATATGCTTAGATATAAGCGAAAATGTGTTCCATTGGTGTTAACTAGGTTTTCAGGACTTGCTTATTCCAAGTGTGTAAGACGAATTCTTTAGCATTTTCTAAAGCATTAATCCTTTTCAGATAACGTTAAGTTTTTGTGAGAAAAAAGTTTATTTTTTAGTGTTCAATTTTGTCTGATTATTTCCATGAAATGTTTCAAGATTTCACAGGTTATCATCAATTTCCTGTGTAAATCAAGAATCTTTGTCAAAAAGTTTCCTGAATTTTTGCACGAATGCAGACTTCTCGCTGTTGTGAAAAATATTTTTAGCTACTAATTTAAAGATTAACTGAGCGTATTTATTCAATATATGGACTGCGATTTGGCTATGGCCTGTCCAGATTGAGTAAGCTCCCGATGAGAGCGAAATTTTTTTTTTTTTGATTCTGTAGTTATGCAGGCTATATGCGATGCTGGGCACTTACAATGGTGGTAAAAAAAAAATTGCATCACCCGCGAAATCCAAATATTTTTAGCTTTTATAAGTAATTATGCAATATTTAACGGTTCTTGCATCATATAACACGAATTGGCATTGGTGCATGACGCAAGCTCTATTGCATAAGATTGCATCATCCTTCTAAATGTATTTAAAAAAAAAAAGTTCAACGTTCAACGCATTCATTTACGATTTGGACTTATGAGTTGCAAAATGTCGAAATACGTTCAACTGACACCACAAAGGAAGAGTGTTGCCGTTGCATTGGACAAAGAAGGATTGTCGTCACGTTCCATAGCAAAAAGAATCAACTATTCGCAATCGACTGTTATTCGATTACTAAATAAGCTAAAGAGCACCGGAAGCACATTAAGAGTAGCACTAGTCGTCCACGAATATCCAATGAAGCGCAGGACAGGTATTTGATACGACTCAGTCTTCGGAACAGACTATCATCCTCCACAGACCTTAGAACAGCATGGGAAAGTAGGGGAATAATGAGAGTTCTGCAACAGGAGGCGGTGTTGCGGTGTTAACACCGCCTCCCCCTCCCACTCTTCCTCCCACCGCCTCCTCCACTTCCTCCCCACCCCCTCCCGACCTTGGGGTTGACCCTCCCCACGACCGGGGCCGCCGCGAGAACCCGTAGAAGGTGACGAGGGTTTTTCCCGCGTTTTAGATATTTTTCCCGCGTTTTCGGACTTAGAATATTTTGAACTTGTTGTCATGACAACCAGAGTTTTTAGTTTTCGGTTGGCAACACCTGTTGCTATGCTTTAACTTATGCGGTGTTTAACGTCGGTGGCGCCATCTATTGAGAGGTTTATTTTTATTTTTTTATTTCTACGAATTTAATTATTTTTATTTTTACAGAGTGTTGAAGTTGGGAATCGAACACCCAAACTTTGAGTTAGCAAAAACGTATGCTAACCACTATGCTATATTTTTCATTACTCTTTCAGTCTTAATGTGAATCTGTACCATGACAACGAATATTACAATTAAATTAATTTTAAAACCATCAGTTAATTTACTCTTTAGTACTAATCATGGCATATCATTAACTGAATTTCAGCTCATAATTGAAACTATCATCATTATTATTATTATTTTTCATAATAACAAAGTTTTCACTTAAGTAAAGATTTATTTAAATACAACCCGTTCGAGATTTTAGATTTATTTCAATGCTTTGTGGACTTGAAATATATTTTAAACTTTGATTTTCTTTTTCATGCATTTCAAACTTTATCCTTTTTATTTTTTCTAACTTGTTAAATTTTCTTTTTTCTTTGTCAAATTTACAAATAATTTTTCTAACTTGTAAAAATTTCGAAGAAATAATTTTCTTAACTAATTTTTTTTTTTTTTTTGACTTTCATACAACAAAATATTTTTTCTTATTTGTTAAATTTTCTAAGAAATAATTAACTTAAATATTCTTTCATACATTTTGAACTTTAACGTTTTTTCCTGTCATTTAGCACTTTGATTTTTTTTTTTCACTATTTTAGCGTTTTTCAATTGTTTTCAGTCTTTAACTATTTTCTTAAATTTTTAGTCTTTAACTAATTTCAAGCATTTCAGACTTAGATTATTTTTTCGTGATTTCGATTTTTTTTTAGTATATTTTAGAGTTTGATCATTTTCTCGCTTGTTTTTACTTTATCGTTTTTTTTTTTTTCCCCGATATTTTTAAACTTAGAAATTTTTCACAAGTAGTGACAGGAATCGAACCTTCAAATTTTTCAAAACGTTATCATGTCTTCAATTTTTGCAATCATGTCAAACTTGCAATCAATTTACTCGTAGTAGTAATTAACACTTATCATTAACAAATTTTCTCAGATTTTAAAAAATCAACTTAATTAATTTTTTCCAGTAAGCAAATTGCGCACTCAAGTTACATTCCAACACTGCATATATGTTTCAAGAGTTTCATTGAATTTATCACATTCCATTTAATTAACTCTAATAATTACTTTTTCATTAATACTTAACTTAATCATTTTATCATACATTTATTCCAGTTACAAAATTATGCTTAAAAGTTATTTATTTTTCTTAGCACAAGAGATTTTAACATGTTCCTACTAAAATGCTTTTCACTCTAGTTTGAGTTTACTAAAATAGCAACTCATTTACGATTTAGATTCATTTAATCGTCTTTGATTCTTTTTTCATTGTTAATATTTTACATTATCACATACGTTATTATTTTTATACATTTATCCATTTAATTTTCCAAAATCTACAATCAATTTACTCTTCGTATTAATTAACACTTATCACTATCAAATATTTTCATGAATTTTAAAAATTATCTTCTTAAATAATTTTTTACTGTAACCAAATTTCCCACTCAAGTTATATTTCATCACTACATATGCTTTTCATGAGTTTCATTTAATTTATCGCATTTCATTTAATTAACTCTAATAATTATTTTTTATCATCGATATTTAAGTTAATCATATTTTCCTTTATTTATTTTTCATGCAAACACTCTTGATGGAATAAAACAAATTTTTAAACTTTCATGAATTAAATCCCCTCTGACTATTTTATTTTACTTTACCATACTTTACTATTTTACTTACTGCGTTTTACTATTTATCATTCATTACAGCTTTTCCAAAATATTACTTTACAACCAACTAATTTCATTAACAGAATTTTCATTACAATTTATAAATTTCACTTTTATTTAATTATTTTTACCTACGCTAAAATAAAACACATCACATAAAAAAGTTAAACATCAATGAAGAACCCGAGAAATGTTAAAATTATAAGTCAAGTATCAAAACTTCATGTCAGCAAATTTTAAAAATAGACTTACCGAAAAATAACTTCTACTGAAATTCATTTCAAAACTTGGAATCAATTTACTCTTAGCATTAATAAACACTTATCATTAAGAAATTTTCATGGATTTTAAAAATCAACTTATTTAATTTTTTCCAGTAAGAAAATTTCGCACTCAAGTTACATTTCATCACTTTATATGCTTTTCAAGAGTTTCATTTAATTTATCACATTTTATTTAATCAACTCTATTAATTATTTTTGATTAGTATTTAACTTAGTCATTTTATTGCATAGTGTTTTACTTTATTATTATTATTTTTTTTTTCATACAAGCACTCTTGTTAGAATAAAACAAAATTTTCAACCTTCATGAATTAGAATCACTTTGGCTATTTCATTTTCCCAATAATATTTTACTTTAACAACTAATTTCTTTAACAAAATCGATATCATTTATTTTAGTCTTTATCCTTTTCGAACGATACATTCAAATGGACAGCTATACGTTAAATTAAGAAACTTAATCTAAATTTTGACAAATTAAGTTATAGCTAAATACTGACTAAAATTAAGTACAAAAGACTAACCTTTTTGGGGTGAAATCCCTCAAGTACCAGCTATCGCGAAGTTATTTAAAAACAGTGAATGAAATTGTAATAAGTGGATTGTTAATTATAACTCAATCTCACAAAATTACAATTACACGCATGTTTTATTTGAAATCACTGCATACGGCTGGCTGCCCATCGTCGATTTGCAGAACGCATGCCGTGATATCGCAAATCAACTCGGCTGTTGAAAAAAACTACCGTAATGCTACAGCACTTCGGATCGTCCACACTCACCGAGACGAATTGAGAAAATGACTTTATCAATATTGCTATCTACCCCTTTACCGATAACAGATAACAAACCCCACGTGCGAGTATTATTCACCACCTGGCCTACGTCTTTCAAGTGATGTCACTGTTTCTGACCAATTAAAATTAGTTCACGTTTCTCAAATATCAAGCACATAGATCGGCAATAGCCTGATGTCTGGTTTTCCAAACAAAATTTTAGATTTTAATTCGTAGTTTCGAATTAATTTCTTTTTCATTTCAAACTTATAAAAAAAAATTTCCAGCTTGTAAGAATATTTCTTTCAAAAACAGATTTTTGATTCAAAACAGTATTTTTTCAAACTTGTAATATTTTTCTACTTAGAAAATGAAATCAAAAATTTTTGTTTTCTTTAATCATATAAAATGTTTTTTAAGAAATAATTTCTCAAACTTGTAATATTTTTCCACTAATTAAAAAAAAAAAATCAATTTTTTTTTTCAATCATATAAAAATAAATTTTTATTCTTACAACAATAAATTTTTCCGCAAAAATATTTTTTTCAAATCAAAATAATAATAATAATAATATTTTTGTAACATATTGTTTTTTTTTTTCCTTTCAATCTTTTTTTTTTTTTTTTTCAAAAATTTTCAAACTTACAAAATAAAATTTTTTCAACTGAATCTTCAAACGAAATGATTTAATTAAATTTAAAACTCAATATCACTTTACTCTTAGTATTAATAACCAATAGCACTTAACCATTTACTCTTTGCACTCTGAGTATTAATTAACACACACGCATTACAAATAATAATAATAATGTTTAAGATACTTACAAATCATCCACTCAAGCTTTCAAATATCCATCTAGCATGTTATTGTTCATTCGTGTGAGGGAACTTGTAATAAAACTTTACTTATCAACCGAAATTATAAGCGAAAATATCGCATTTTTTTAGCACTTAATATAATCCTACAATTAACAAATTGGTTTTAACTTTGAATTTAAGAAAAATAAAAACTATTACACACTTAGTAACATATCTATCGATGTATATTATTTCATGACAAATCACAAATAGGTGAGGATCTTTTATCGATCATGTGACCAACTAAGTTAAGAAAGAGCGTTCTTATCTCATATGAGAATTT
This sequence comes from Uloborus diversus, assembly GCF_026930045.1. Classification (NCBI taxonomy): domain Eukaryota; kingdom Metazoa; phylum Arthropoda; class Arachnida; order Araneae; family Uloboridae; genus Uloborus; species Uloborus diversus. The sequence continues at coordinate 77,649,366 of NC_072740.1, forward strand.
ATAAGTCTTTAATATTTCTCTTTAATGTAAGTGTATTGATACGTACGAGTTTGTGTATGTGAATATAACTGTGTATTGTTTTCAAACCATTGTCATGTTTAAGCTTTACGGTTCTAATTTTGACTTTCCACTTAGCATTATTTGAAGTCCTTCGCATGCATTAAACTATAGAAATATTACAAAAATTATATTTTCATTCAGTCTTAATTACAAAACCATACAATAAGATGAAGACAACACCGATAGTATAAAGATTACTTACAATAAAGTGCATATAAAAAATATATGTAAGAGTGATTTCAAAGTATAATCCATCAACCATATTCAACAACTCAATCAAAACACAAGTCTCTTTTAAAATGATAAACACAATTTATTCACACACACAGTAAAAGACAATTAAAAAAACTTTCATCCTTAAGTAAAACTCTTCAAAACTTTCAAGCGTATTTTTAACATCGATTGCATCAAATAAATCAGACACATGACATTTTAAACATGGACTATCAACATTCAAAGTAACGAAGTCACGAGTCAAGTTTTCCCAATTAACATTAAAAAGAACCCGTTCGAAAAAAGTGTCGAACTTTCGACCCCTTGTTAATGATTCACATTCATGCACTCTCATGTAAAAAATGAATCCATTTTTACAATCCACACATTCTTTTTTAGAAAGGTAGTTTATGTTGCATATGAGCTCATCAAATAGTCACTTACGTAGAGAATCAGCCAGTTTACGAACTTCTTGTGATGTATATGTGCTGATTTTATCACATCGACAATCACAGGGATATTTTTTCTCAATTTCCGAAAGGATGTACTCTTTTAGAGTATAAGTCATAAGTTTGTCTTTGACACTACGTGAGATACAAGGGGACGCGTAGCACAATTTGTCAATCTGGCTTTCCAAAAGTAGAACTCTATCAGGCATCAACTGGAACACTTCTCGTTTCAGTTTGAACAATCTTTGCACACTAACACAGATGTTACCATTCGCACTCGACTCTCCTTTTTTATAACAAAAACGAAATCACGGTCTTCGATTAATTTTTGATTTATATTTTTACGTAGGCTTGAAATAACTGATCTCCACACATCTGGTTCTAAGGAAATACCATCCATAGTTGGTCGAAAAATACCATCTTTCCCACACGTATATCTTCTAATATGCACGCGTGTACGTTTCCGAAAAGCATTCACCTAAAGTGAAAATACAATCACCCAAGTGTATCATATCATCAGGCTGTGGAGAAGCCTCAATGTTCATTTTCATGTTCGTTGCATCCCATCTGTTCATCTTCAGGCTTCAAAGTTTCAGAATGATTTTCACCAGCGTTAGTCATTCTTAACTCTCATAGGATTAGGAGTCACAATACTAAAACAACTTCCTGTGAACTTAAAAAATAAATCAAACTAGGTTTTAACACTAGCTGGTGAAGAAAAATCCTAAGTACATAGAATAAAATTTCACGATCTCTTTCAAAGCTCAGAATCACCCTGAAAATGATTCTCCAAACATCCACTATAAACCAATGAATATTCACTTTAACCACTGAGAAGTGTACATAAATCTCTTGCTACTGACGTCATAGAATATCACATGAACTTTTGAGCAGAATTGTGTTGTTTTACACAGTATTCAGATTTTTAGAAAATGCCAACACTTTGACTTCCAAATTCATCCTGACCTACTACGAGTAATTTTAAGATGGTAGCAGGTTTTCACATCACATCGAATGCCGATGACGGTTTCGCATCTCATGCAAATTGACATGATCAATTACACGTGATTGATCATGTCATGCGTGAGATGCGAAACCGTCATCGGCATTCGATGTGATGTGAAAACCTGCTACCATCTTAAAATTACTCGTAGTAGGTCAGGATGAATTTGGAAGTCAAAGTGTTGGCATTTTCTAAAAATCTGAATACTGTGTAAAACAACACAATTCTGCTCAAAAGTTCATGTGATATTCTATGACGTCAGTAGCAAGAGATTTATGTACACTTCTCAGTGGTTAAAGTGAATATTCATTGGTTTATAGTGGATGTTTGGAGAATCATTTTCAGGGTGATTCTGAGCTTTGAAAGAGATCGTGAAATTTTATTCTATGTACTTAGGATTTTTCTTCACCAGCTAGTGTTAAAACCTAGTTTGATTTATTTTTTAAGTTCACAGGAAGTTGTTTTAGTATTGTGACTCCTAATCCTATGAGAGTTAAGAATGACTAACGCTGGTGAAAATCATTCTGAAACTTTGAAGCCTGAAGATGAACAGATGGGATGCAACGAACATGAAAATGAACATTGAGGCTTCTCCACAGCCTGATGATATGATACACTTGGGTGATTGTATTTTCACTTTAGGTGAATGCTTTTCGGAAACGTACACGCGTGCATATTAGAAGATATACGTGTGGGAAAGATGGTATTTTTC